>NW_024582739.1:499112-562046 GCF_018398535.1 Haplochromis burtoni
ATTTAGCATATTGGCTAAAATGTCAGAATATTTATGTTTTTTTTTTTTTTTTTTTTTTTTAATCCACCCGCCTGCAGTCAAAACTCTCCCTCACAAATCCGTCTTTGGCTTTTTTCTGGAGCAACACTATGTTTTGTTTTTTTTGTTTTGTTCCAAGAAAGGTCATCCTGCTAGCAGCAATGAACAAATCCTCAGGGTGTAGGAAGTGCACAACAAAGGACTGAACATTTTCATGTTTCATACCAGTAAGGTGAATCCTGAGGTAATTTGATGATTAGGCTTAACATGCTGTATACTTCAGCTCATACAAAGCAGATAATGGTAGTGTAAATTTTTTGGCAAACCAAAGTCCTCCATCCTGTTCCTCTCTTTGTTTATTACCTGCACGTGCAAGCGAAACCACTGTGGTGCAGTGGTTAACAGTGCTGCATAACAGGTTATGGGTTTTCTCCAGTTACTCTAGCTTCCTCCAAAGATATGGTTTGACTGATGATTCTAAATTGGCCGTATGTATGAGGGTGAATGCTTCTCTGTATCTGTTGGGCCTGCAACAGACTGGCAACCCGTCCAGGGTGTATCCTGACTCTCACCCTGTGAGATCTAGGAACCCTGAATTGGATAAGGTTGCTCAGGTTTGCGATAGTTTGCTATGTTAGCATCTCTGCATATGACAGTTTTGACTTAGATGTTTCTTGCACACAATTGCGACGCAAACAAAGGTTTGGCTACCTTGCACCATCCTCATCCTCCAATTGTATTTGCAGACGACAAGGTTATCTCCACGTCTCGCCTAGTGGTGAAGTAGATGAGGGAGAGCCATTTTACATGTATAGAAAGGGAAATGAATGAGTTACGGTAAGAGGTTTTTTTTTTTTGTTTTGTTTTAAAAAGGTCCACTTATGGCCAACATAGTTGGTAGGTTAAAGCATTTGTTATTCTTTGTTGTTTTGACTGTTACAGTTCATTGGTGTGTCTCTCAGCAGCAGCAGTAATAGTTGGGCCCAGACAGTGCGTATTATTGAAGGTGGATAACACTACCTTTATGAATACACGTAGTTACAAGTGTGAGTCATGCAAATTTACACTAGTAGACTAGTGGAATCCATGAATAAAAATATGCAGTTGCAAATGAGCGTAATGAGTGCCCTTAAAGCCCCCCCTTCCTCCCTCCAATTGTCACATAGACTTGAATGGAGGAGAAAAACCACCTGCAGCCAGTGCGAGCTGGTGGCATTCAGTGTGTGCTTTCTTTTGAAGTTGAAGCCACAGATGAGGTTGTATTAATAGTTCTACTCAGTTGGCATAGCTCTCAACACATTAATCTTTGCAGCTCTGTGACCTTGTTTCCTCATTCATCACTCTCAACTATGCTAGTAAATCTAAAGCACACAGTTACAGTAGGATCCATGCATTAAATAAGAATTGTATGTGTTGTACCACATTATCATATCAGTACATCAATATGTAGAGCTCATTAACAACTCAAATCTTGAGAATTGTGTTTTTGATCAGTTTCTTTTAAGGCAGTGGAGTTCTCTGCCTGATCTCTTGCTGATTTAATTGGTAAATGGTCTCCTGGCTAACTGGGTTTAGCAGAACTAATCTGGGATCAAGTGTTTCACATAGTTTGACTGCTTTGTGGAGGGCAGATGGGATGCATACACATACGCACATAAAAACAGTGAGCAGTGGAGAGGGCCAAAAATAGCACAGCTTTTTTCTTTCTTGTTGGTAGGGGGCTGTTTAGCCAACGTAAACAAGAAAAATACTGCAAAGACACTCTTAATAAGGCAGAAAAAAAACTAGCTACAGGGAGTGCAGAATTATTAGGCAAGTTGTATTTTTGAGGAATAATTTATTATTGAACAACAACCATGTTCTCAATGAACCCAAAAAACTCATTAATATCAAAGCTGAATGTTTTTGGAAGTAGTTTTTAGTTTGTTTTTAGTTTTAGCTATTTTAGGGGGATATCTGTGTGTGCAGGTGACTATTACTGTGCATAATTATTAGGCAACTTAACAAAAAACAAATATATACCCATTTCAATTATTTATTTTTACCAGTGAAACCAATATAACATCTCCACATTCACAAATATACATTTCTGACATTCAAAAACAAAACAAAAACAAATCAGCGACCAATATAGCCACCTTTCTTTGCAAGGACACTCAAAAGCCTGCCATCCATGGATTCTGTCAGTGTTTTGATCTGTTCACCATCAACATTGCGTGCAGCAGCAACCACAGCCTCCCAGACACTGTTCAGAGAGGTGTACTGTTTTCCCTCCTTGTAAATCTCACATTTGATGATGGACCACAGGTTCTCAATGGGGTTCAGATCAGGTGAACAAGGGGCCATGTCATTAGTTTTTCTTCTTTTATACCCTTTCTTGCCAGCCACGCTGTGGAGTACTTGGACGCGTGTGATGGAGCATTGTCCTGCATGAAAATCATGTTTTTCTTGAAGGATGCAGACTTCTTCCTGTACCACTGCTTGAAGAAGGTGTCTTCCAGAAACTGGCAGTAGGACTGGGAGTTGAGCTTGACTCCATCCTCAACCCGAAAAGGCCCCACAAGCTCATCTTTGATGATACCAGCCCAAACCAGTACTCCACCTCCACCTTGCTGGCGTCTGAGTCGGACTGGAGCTCTCTGCCCTTTACCAATCCAGCCACGGGCCCATCCATCTGGCCCATCAAGACTCACTCTCATTTCATCAGTCCATAAAACCTTAGAAAAACCAGTCTTGAGATATTTCTTGGCCCAGTCTTGACGTTTCAGCTTGTGTGTCTTGTTCAGTGGTGGTCGTCTTTCAGCCTTTCTTACCTTGGCCATGTCTCTGAGTATTGCACACCTTGTGCTTTTGGGCACTCCAGTGATGTTGCAGCTCTGAAATATGGCCAAACTGGTGGCAAGTGGCATCTTGGCAGCTGCACGCTTGACTTTTCTCAGTTCATGGGCAGTTATTTTGCGCCTTGGTTTTTCCACACGCTTCTTGCGACGCCTGTTGACTATTTTGAATGAAACGCTTGATTGTTCGATGATCACGCTTCAGAAGCTTTGCAATTTTGAGACTGCTGCATCCCTCTGCAAGATATCTCACTATTTTTGACTTTTCTGAGCCTGTCAAGTCCTTCTTTTGACCCATTTTGCCAAAGGAAAGGAAGTTGCCTAATAATTATGCACACCTGATATAGGGTGTTGATGTCATTAGACCACACCCCTTCTCATTACAGAGATGCACATCACCTAATATGCTTAATTGGTAGTAGGCTTTCGAGCCTTTACAGCTTGGAGTAAGACAACATGCATGAAGAGGATGATGTGGACAAAATACTCATTTGCCTAATAATTCTGCACTCCCTGTAGCATCATAGCTGTGTGAGAAATCGTTGTGCGTTGAATCTGGAGATTCTGCTGAGATTAATTTCTGATATTGGATGCCACCAGCTCTACTTTTTACTCACCCAAGTTTTCCCTTTGATTTTGTTATGTAATTTTCCCACCTTAGATCAGCTCTAACAGTGGTGAGCAGTGTGAGCAGATGTATTATTTGGTAAGAGTACAGCTTGTTTTCATAGTATGTTTTGTAATATTCTGTATCTCATGAAGGCGAAACAGTACAGGACTTAGTCTTAGTCTGAGCAGGATAGCCCATAAACTGGCACCACAGTGTTGCAGGATGTGCTGGAACAAATCAAATCTGTGGCATTTACAAAGCACAACTTACAGGACTTGGGTCTGCATCTGCATCTTGGTTGTCAGATAACACAGGGCACCTTTAGAGGCTTCTGCAGAGCTAGGAGATGTTTTACTACATACAAAGGACAAATAGGCAGGGGGTGGACTTAATGTTTTGTTTCATCATTGTATATGGCTGATATGATGTTATCAAATCTGACTTTAAAAGGCCTAAGGGTTGCATGCCCTGCTCGGTATCGCAGGACATCTCTGTCTGTAGTGTCAGCGTAATTCTTAAGCTGATAGATGCCACTGCATAACATGTTAAATAATATTGATGTATAAAATTGTATTAATTGCCCCAGTGGGACCTCTAGAAAACTTGTGTTCAGGGAAATTATTAGATGGGACTGTGTTATTTATGGGAAGTTACCCATTTAAGCCTTGGCAGATAGAAAATGTGTGACTCCTTTTGACAAGCAAAGCTACAGTAACGTGACAGATAATTATGTTTTTATTTATTTAATTCATGCAATGAACACACAAAATAAGATGGTGCTATTGGAAGCCATAGTGTCTGCTGCTTGTTTTGTGATTGAAGATGGGTTTTTTTTTTTTCAGCTATATTTTTGTTGTGTTGCTGCGTAGTGAGTCAGTAATCTGCAAATTACTATTTAAATAATTAATACACAACAAAAAGAGTCAGGGGTGGTCCAGGAGATCTCTCTGACTTAAAATTAACCTATAAATTGAAAGGAAAAATATCCGCAGTGATTAACATTCTCATCCAGGTTTTGTATCACGCTAAAGTGTTGTGTAACACGTGTGTAAACAAACCCTAAACAGACTCCAGGCCCTGTTTAATCACACAAAGTGTGACACAGTGAAAAACCTTCCCCTTTCCACTTGGGCTTTGCGCATACTTCACATCTGTCCGATTCAGTGGGTCCTTTCTGGCTTTGTCCGTGTGGCTACAGTGTTGTTACTGTCCTGTACTGTACCTGTCTCCCTCATTATTGAGGAGGCTGTGAGATGGATGACTTTACTGCTGCGGTTCATGTATGCTGAGGCTCAGCAGGAACTTGACTCCTGCGTACCTGCAGGCCCTGGTGGAGGATTGTTGCCGAAATGCACAATGCAATATTCAAGGCCACTCCAGTAAAATATTGAAGAGAACAGTGTGCTGACAAAGGTACATCCTAACAATGACAATGATGGAACGGTTATTCTTTTACTCCTCTCTTTTTGTACATTCACATCCACTGTGCAGTATTCATGTTTTAGCGTGCTCATGTGACAGTTAAGACAGAAAACTTTGCTTTGTAATACGCTTTAATGCACCTGATGGAAATGTTTACTTTGCATCTCATTTTCTTGATATAGTTGTGAACTCTAAAATCATTAAATACTCTGGAGCAAACATGCTCCACTGACAGTTTCAGTCAGGAAACTGCTCTTGGTGTTGGTTATCTCTGTGATGCCGCACAACAGCGTCCCGAGGGGCAGTTTTACTCATGCAATTAAGAGGCAGTTAATTGTTGATGGGCTCCAGTGGTTTGCCACAGTAGACTTGTACTGCGATGCAGCGTTAGGACACATGGACTCATTAGATCACGCTCTCTTCTCCCTCATGACAAACTTTGTTTGTTTATAAAGCAGGAGGCTCCTATATGTGATGTCATCTTGCTCTCTGATTTACAGTGTAACACGACTGCCAGACTTCACTGACCCAAACGGATCATTTTAATGAGGCTCTTCGTAGAAACAAGTGGAACACAAACAGCAAAATACACAAACTGAATTTTCAGTGTTCTTTGTACTCACCCAAACATTTGATGGCTTAGAAAATTGAGCTTTTCTCAGAAACCAAAGAATAGAAATAAATAGACTCCATGAGCATCTATGTTGGTTTACTGACCCAGAAGTCGAGCCAATATTGTTGGATGGTAGTGAGCATGAAAGGTAAATCCTTAAGCTTAATTGTTTTGTTTTTGTTTATGTGCTAAACAAGTGTACAGTAACTGACTTAGATAATGTACGATAACAATGAGGTTTCAGCAGCTTTAGTCTCTGTTTCTGAACTTGGTGTTAAGAACACATTGAAGAAAGTGTGTTGTTAGTTACTGCAGCAATTTTATCAGTGCTTCACAGAACACCCACTCACATGCATGCACAGTCCCACTTGTTACAAGCAGCCATATAAAACGCACATCTACACACATGCACACCTTTGTCTCCCTCTCTACCCCTTTTTCATTTCAGCTCTTCTATACAGCCAGTCTTATAAAAATATATTAGATAGCCTCCCACATACTTACGTGGACTCCTGCACACGTTACATCATCTCTGCCACATTTCTTTTATCTTTTTTACACTGCCAGATTATCTCGTGAAGGTGTTTGACCAGAAGCAGCACGTTTGGTTTTGTATTTTTAATGTCTTAGATCAGAAAACTCTGAAGTAATAAAATATTGTAGTCGTCAGGTTTTTGCAGACCAGAAGAGATGGTTTGATTTCCTTGTGAAATGATTATATAACAGTGCTCATAACAAATCTGTTATGATACTGAGGAACCACAGGCATATTAGAAAACTTTAAAAGCTTGCACAAGCAAAAGCTTGCACAAGCTAAAGACCTAACCAAAGCTGTGATTGTCAAGCAGAGGGGTCTGTCTGGACTGTGATTGGCTCAGAGACGCCAGCTTTAGGAGCAAGTTGTTGTGTGTAGTCAAGCTTCCGCATTGCTGCAGGGGATTTTAGTCAGATGGCGGCTGAGGGATCCTGGTGTGCTGTGAGAAATTTCAGTGGATGTCATGGTGGGACTACTTAATACTCACTTCCTGTCTCTGATTCCCCCCCCCCACCCCCCACCCCCGACATTTTGGTGAGCACAAACACCTTCTCATTGTCAGCTCATACGTTGATGTCCTTCGTTAGCCATCCCCTCAACATGTGACAGTGCTGCACTATGTTATAATAATAATAATAATAATGGATTGCATTTATGTAGCGCTTTTCGGAACCCCTCAAAGCGCTTTACAATACCACTATTCATTCACTCTCACATTCATTCGGGCTAGTTACAGATCCATACAAAGTCTTGTTCTTTCCAGCTTCTGTCACTCCACTGCAGCAACAACCTAAAGATGAGAGAACTCTAGTGAAGCTCGATAGGGTTTTTTGTTTATTTTGTTTTTGAAACAGTCATTCCTGAAAGACTGTGCTGGTCACAGCCACCGCCTGAGGACAAAAGATCATAAATCACTGCCACCTCAGTGCGGCATTCGTTTTAATGTACTTTCCTCTGTTTTGACAGAAACCTCGGGAAGTCGGGCTTGCGGGTATCCTGCCTTGGATTAGGTAAGATCACGAGACAAACTGTTTGTGCATGCTGTAGACTCAGTATGACAGACCGGGGAGGCCAATATAAAACCTGTTCTCTATACAGAGAGAAAGTGTTATTAAACAGAGTGTGAAAAAATTGAATTTAAGTATGTCAGAAAGAACAAAAAGGTTTTTATTCTACTTGCATGTTTGTGTACTAATTCTCTGACCCCACTTCTCTGTCATTCCCTTTAGGAACATGGGTGACGTTTGGTGGACAGATAACAGATGAGGTGAGAGCAGATGCATTTTGTCAGCTTCTATCCATCAAAGCTTTGGAATGGAAACCCTCCATATGATCGGAGATATCCTAGGTTGCTCAAGAAGCCTATTTTTACTTTTCTAACAGAGTCAACAGGCAGACTCTAGTCCTGTGAAGCCAGCTTCATAATTAAAATTTACTAACACCTCACATCAGTGGTCTCATCCCATCATTTCCCCTCTCTGTTCCTTCTCCCCTGTTCTCTCAACAGATGGCAGAGCAGCTGATGACTCTGGCCTATGAAAATGGCATCAATCTGTTTGACACAGCGGAGGTCTACGCTGCTGGCAAGTGAGTATATCCTGTGTGGCGAGTCACTTAGGAGTGAGTGGTAGCAGCAAACATTACCAAACTGCTAATGTGTGATTGATTATGAAGGCAAGCAGAGGTTATGTACTTGCAGACTCCAGTCAGGTGTTTGAGCTATAGTGGTGCACAAATATTCCACATTTAGAAGTGATGTAATACAGAGTCAAGGTGCCAGCATGTTGTCTTTACCTATGGTAACTTACCAATATGCCAAATATCCATCTCACATTTCCTGAGAGCACTGAATTGTTTGTCTCCTAGAATACATAAAAAGTGTAAAGCAGAATTTCTTTAAAACTTAAAATCTGGACAGTCGTCTGCGGATGGGTTCTCTGGGTGACCTTCTTTTTATATAAGTTCATTTAAATAAAAGACAGAAAAGACATGACAATCACAACATTACAATTTAACATCGACATCATATGCAGAGGCTTGGAGACGTTCTGCAACAGTCCCAGGGTGGATGAATTTTCTTTTGGCGTTACAGGATTCATCTCTCTTTACGTATATTTTCCACGTGTATCTTAATTGTTTTTTGTTTTTTACAGCGGACACGCTAGAGCTGTTTTGTGACAAAGTGCATTCTAAACAAACTAACCTTTATTAAATGAATATATGACGATGGAAATGCATAAATGTTTTATTTCCATCGTTTTTTTTCACATGGTTTGAGGTTTAACTGATGCTAATAATTATGTCGTCTCATTTTAGCCTCTTCTCAAACAATAGTTTAATGGCATTCAGCCTCTGAGTAAGCTCCACAGTATGTTTATCTCGATGAATCAACTCCTCATTTTCTTGGCTATTATTAAAGGAGGAGAAGAAATTAATGTCTGCCTGGCCTGCTTTTCACAACGAAAAGTGCCATTTGTCAGGGTTCGGGTATTCGTGGCATAAATTTAGGGGATGGGCAGTGATGATACTTTAACCTCAGAAAGCATGTTGCTTTATTGCTGGATGTAGTGGATGTTTAAATTCCAGTATGGATTAGTCTGGTTTTGTAGTAGCCTGGGTGCTGTGAAATAATCTAAGGGATTATCCTTTGCAAATAGTGTCTCTTATTAACGGGAGCAAGTCTCCTGTTTAAATCCTCCTGAGATTATTCTATTTTTTCCATTATGTTTGGGGAGATGCATCAGAGTCCCCGTGTCTCAGAAAGGGAAATCAAAAGATAACAAAAGAGGAGAAACAAGCTGTAGGTCTCAGTGGTTGTCCTCGTTTCGCATCTAATGCCTCAGCAGCTGTGGTCTGATGCACGTCATCACACCACGATGTTAATGTTTTGGGGAGTTTTCAGCAGTCTTGTTGATTTATTCATGAGAGAGGTTGATCTTTGACACAGAAGCAAAACCAACTCTGGCTTTGATCATCGTGCTGCCATAAACCAGAACCACACTTGAACAGAAAGGACAAGCCTGGCACGTGCAAGTGTTTGTGACAGCACGTCACACAGCTCGAAATGTGTTGCACAGGTGTTAATCCTGACAGCTTCCACTGCAAAGCAGCACCAAGGAGCTTATATTACACACAAACACACGAGAAGGAGTCGAACAAATCACACAGTTTGCGCGTCATAATGGAAAAAGCTTTCATGTGAAGTCCTCGGTTGTGGCTTAGGATTCTTTCTATCAGTCGGGCTTGGAGGATGTGAAGTGGTGGTGTTGGTGGCTGCACAGTCAGCTGCTGTGAAGTCGATTCTGTGTGGTGAGCTTGGACAGACAAATAAATGAGATTTGTAAGCTGTTTGTTGTAGCTTAGCCCTCAACTAAAAAATTGGTCACGGAACAAAACACTGAACGCACAAGAATATTCAAATATTGATTGTGATGCTTGATTAGCGTATCCATCCGAATACATGAGCTACTGTTTCTGAGAAATATAAACAAATATGTCTCTTTGCACAAACAAATGTGTTGTGCTTAACCCATGTAGCTGCTCTTATCAGCAAGCACACATGGCACGAAAGCTTTTCAAAGTATGGCAGTAATTGGCAGAACAGAATTTTAGTCTTTGTTTTCTCTCAGGCTCAGAGGCATTTTGCTGGAGATCAATATTAAATGTGTGACATGGTGAAAAACAGGTGGCATAAGCCCTGAAGAATGTGAAAGTAATAAAATATAAAGAATCCATGAGTAGTGCCGCATTACATCATTGCTTCTGCCCTAAGTCAGAAAGCAACTCAGCATTGAAATAAAGCAAAGCTTTAATTAATGGGTGGATGAAGAAAGGCAACCTGCTCGAGGCTCAGTGAACCTTATGTTTGGTCACTCAAATTACTCACATTTCAAAGGGGCAATACTAAGAGCCAGAAACACACACACACACACACACACACACATCATTGCTCTCAGGGGAGTGTTCATTGCTCGTTGTTTAAAAAAGATGTGAGTCCAGCTGGCAGAGGCTGAAATCACTCGGAGTAATAATGCAGTGTCTACTGTACTTGGGCAGCTGCTGTTTGGATCAGCAGAATGTACAGAGGCACAAACACACGAGTGGGGAGGTTGAATATTTAATTTAATTTATCTTTTAATAAATGGCAAACAAAAGGTGGTGATAAATGGTACAAAAATGTTATGCAGGATTTAATATTCAATTGAAACAGAGACAAAAGCGAAACAAACAAACAAATGGCCCCTGAATATTAAAGTAAGGCTACATTCACACTGCAGGCGAAAGCGCATCAAATCCAAAGTCTTTACATTAAGGGCCATCAGTCAAACAATATTGTTTGGTCTGGGTCTAAACAGAGCGTGTTGTGTGTGCTGTCTTCTTTTGCGCATGCGGGCTGCTTTGAGGGTTCACACTAGAGCGCGTTTGCTGTCACATTTTATTTGTAGTGTGAACAAGCAGACAAAAAAATCGGATTTGATCAAAAAATCGGAATTGAGCATTAAGACCTGCAGTGTGAGCGTAGCCTTTAATCATTCATACATCCATGCTTTGCATACATATAGTAGCAAGTGGTGCACATGAGCAGGACTGGTCATAGCTGTCGAATATTAGGATGCAGGGGAAAAAAGGAAAAAGGGTACAGCACTACAAAGTTTATTATGTGCTTATAATCAAATTTTTTTTTGAGTTATGATACATAATAACCCATGGTTATCAATCATTGGTGTATCAATATAGTTCTGATTTTAAAAAATACATAAATATGAATGATTTATTTGTAACTGAAGTGCAGATTTCTAGCTGTAATTTAAGAGATTTAACAGAAAATTGTACATTAATTGGAATTGCTGATGATTTTATACATTGTTTCCCTTTTTCAGAGGCCTAAGGATAATGGGCTAACCTGACAACTGATCCTGCCAACTTTGTACTTAATTGTTGTTGCTATTATTCTTGAAAGTTCAAACAAATTTAAAAGTAATTCCAGATTTACAAAAGTGTTCTTCCACTCAAAAATATAGGTAGTTTCCCCATTTATGTTTCATACAGAAATACCAGGATATTCAAGTAATGTATAAACATGAAAAGGTTTCAAAATTATTCTTTAAAAAAAAAAAAAAACAACTTGCACATTATTCGACTTTATACCAACATCGTTGTGCCATTCTCTTTGGTATCAGCTGTCCTTAATACTTCCACATAATTAGAGCCAGCTTATTATTTTCTGCCAAGTAATCTTGTATTGAAATATTTAGGTTAGGAATTTACCATTTGTGGCCTCTTGTCTTTTTTGGGGGGTTGTGGGTATGCCATTGTGACTCTCACTGCGATTTAAAATGCGTGGATGATCAATCTGTTGTGTGATCTGTGCAAATCTAAAACTCCTAAACTTCTTGATATTCTTGATATTTATAACCACCTCTGTAATCTTCCTGATATTTATAATTGAGCTATTTGTAGATATTAGTTCCATTTCTTAAATTTGTAATATCTGAAACATATTGCACTATTTAAATAGTTTAGTCTGTTACTGTTACTGTCTTGGAGCAACTGTAACCCACACAGTTTCCTCGGGGATTAATAAAGTATTCTGATACCTTAAACTTTTGCACATTACTGAAACTGTTCAGACTGTCACACTGACAGGAGCTGTAATGTGCTGTGCTGTGGGTAAATTGTGGTCCTTGAATTTGTGCACAAATCGGATACTTGCCGTAATATTTGAAAACTGTGTCAATTAGAGGTGCTAGCTGCACTCATCGGCAAACGTAAACAAATCTTAGCTGGCATGACGCTTTTTCTACCTCTACAGCCAGTTGGATTTTATGTGAAACTGTGTCACAAGGAGGGGTCTCATTATTTGTCAGAGGGAGCTGGAGAGACATCCTGCTGACAGGTTTCTGCCCAGCCCTAATGAGCCCCGTGTTGAACGTAATGTCACTCATTAGCACCCCTGTGGCTGCTAATGAGTGACTTGGTGGTGGCTCGACAGCACAGCTGGGACCGGGCGAAGAATTGGACTGCGTTAATCAATTAAATAATTAAATCTTGAGACAGTCGGATATAAGTGCTCATATCATTTCAAGACTATCTATTATTTTTTAATGTTTTTTTTTTTTTTAATCATGCTCTCTTTCCATCTGTTTCATAGGGCAGAGGTGGTGCTCGGAAACATCATAAAGAAGAAAGGATGGAGGTATGATATGAGGCACACTTTAATTGCATTTTGTATTTTTTTATTTTATTTTTTTAATTTCCTTCCCAGCCATCTGGCCTAATCTTGTATCATCTCGTTCCTCTGCACATATTGGGAGGCTTGTGTGTTGTGAACCGGAACAGTAAGGTGGGGAGATGAAAGATTAATGTGGGCAGCCTTGCCACACTCCAGTGTCTCCTCCTCAAAGATGATAAATAATGGATGAACTTCTAGTGGCTTGTCTTCTACTTTGTCGGTCCTGTATGGGTATTTGTATAGCTCAGGTTATATCAGATCAGGTTTATGTGCTCGCAGCACTCATTCACTGGCATTGTTTGCGTTCTGGCACAGACACCGTTATTGTAGGATGTGTGCGAGAGTGATGCTGATAGAATAAGGTAGAAACGCATGAATGACCTAAAGATTATAGTTTGTGCATGTGCTTAAGCAACTCCAGTGCTTTTTTTGATGTAGTTCAGCATGTTTGCTTGGCAGATGTTGTAACAGATGTGTGCTTACTTTTTTTTTTTTCTTTCTCCAGACGTTCGAGTTTGGTGATAACAACAAAGATCTTCTGGGGTGGAAAGTAAGTTTCATCCTTAACTCTGCTGTTTGCCCAAATGGAAAAACTACCCTCGCGTGTAATTTT
Organism: Haplochromis burtoni; assembly: GCF_018398535.1. NCBI lineage: Eukaryota > Metazoa > Chordata > Actinopteri > Cichliformes > Cichlidae > Haplochromis > Haplochromis burtoni. Next base: position 511,993 of record NW_024582739.1, read on the forward strand.
TCTCGACTTGTTTGATCCTGATGCTCCTGGTAATGGGATCATGTGTCATCCAAACTGATCTGTTGTCAGGTGCTTTCAATAAAGCTGGAAACATCGCTCATATTTCATAAAGGATAAAATGATATTATGTTACCGTCCAGGAGCCGTACCAGTCACATTTTAAATAATGGTGTCAAACACACTCTCATTTCTTTTGTATTTGTTTTCATATAGAGCGGAAACTGAAAGAGGTTTATCCCGAAAACACATTATAGAAGGTAAGTAGCAGTGCTGCGTATTATTGGATTAAATGTTGACACTTCAACAACAAAATTAATTAATAGCTTTGGGTCAAGGGAATCAAAGCTTCATTTTAAAAACTGACGCCTCCCCTGGAGTTATTGGAAAAGTTTTGGCTACAGTCAGTAACCCATTTAAAGTATGCAGTTTGATAATCCTCTGCACTAATTTTCTATACACTTTGATATTTGCAGTCACAGTACCATTGCTGCTCAACTGTGGTTCCTATTTTCCAGGTTTAAAAGCCTCTTTAGAAAGACTGCAGTTAGACTACGTGGATGTGGTTTTCGCGAACAGACCGGACCCTAATACACCAATGGAAGGTAGCAATTCTATTGTCTCTACCCTTTTTCTGCCTATTTATCACCTTTTTATCACTTGTTGTCATACTGTGCTTAGAGAAAAGGCATTCTTTCTGTCTCTATGACGACTGCAACGTGAAGACTCGGATATACAAATCTCTTGTAACTGAAACATCTATTTTTAAATGCTGCCTGTTGTCCTGGTGCTTCCACCTCCACACTCAGAATGAGGATGGATGCGGATGCTGAAGACCTTTAAATGGCAGAGTGCTAACTGTGTGGGGCTCAGCTGGTCACACAGTATCCATCTGCTCCCGTGTTATAGTTCCTCTTCGGGTTGTAGTCCGGTCAGGGGCCATCTCTCTGCCTTCAGTTTGCTACTTCGCTCAAGCTGGCTCTTCCAGAATACTTCAGGATCTTGTTGAGCAGAAGTAGCTGGTGTTGTTTAATGTAAAGGTTGAGGCAATTCTTACGCCCCTCTGCCCTTTAGAGATTGCACACAGTTCAAATGGGCAGTTTTGAATATGCGTCTTCCAATCTGTAGTGGTAAAGCCATCTGGTGTATTTTATGCTGGCAGTAGCTGAAGGGGTAAACAGGGTGAAGAGGAAGTGAACAGCTACTGTCAGAGTAAACACAGTAAACCCCTTAAGACAAGCACACACTCCCAAGATGGAGAGGCTTGGTCTATTCGACTCTTTTATGAGAAACAGTGCATCAGTGTGATGGATTATTGATGGGTGATAGGGCCCGTCTTATTATATGCGTGTTCCTTCTCTTGTCTGGGACGCTTCGATCGCTATTTGACATTTTTTATATTTGGTCTGCAGGCGAACCAAACAAGTTATCACTTAGATCGATAAAAAGACGGAAATTACAGTCAGATAACGCAAGATATTGCTCAACAGCACACACACAGGCTGAGTTGGAGCTCTGTGATTTAATTTCTCACACGTGTTACACACACTGCACATGAAACACTACAGATGATTATCTTCATGCCACCTGGCTCCACACACCATTTGGGATAAGCATCTTTCATCAGAACTGCCGTTGAAACATGACCAACCCATTCAGGCCACCTTAAGAAGAAGAAGAAAAAAAACCCCACCACCACCTCAAACAGGAGAGGCAGCAATAAACATCTCAACATGCTGGTAGCACCATCTACTCTGGAGTCGAGTGTTACATAAGTTGAAACAGCCGCAATTTTCTTTGTGACCATTTATTACACGGCGTGCTGCGGGGGAAAAACTTTTTCTAAGGTTTATTTTTTAGCACCTGACGACTCTTTTTAGCTTCTCATCTGTAAACACTCAGCATACTATTTCACGTGATTCAGTTGATTTTGAAAAATCTCAACAGGATCTTCAGCTTTATTTTGAAAGGTTTATGTGGAAAATAAACAAGCGGACAGCGGAGGCACACGACCGTCGTTGTTGCTAACGACAACGCATAAGAACAGTCATTTGTCCGTCCATAGTGTGGTTATATTAAATATAAGAGAAAGAGAGAACTTTAAGAAATTCTACAGTGACCATCAAAACGATGAAACATATTGACGTAAACAGTTTATTTTGCAACACCACAAAACAAACGATAGCATAATATGAAACGATAGACGTTTTCATATCGTCATCTTATATATATCATTATATCGAAAAGCCCTATTTAAAAGCAATAATAGTTTGTCACTCGCCTACCTATGTAACATCAAATAAATACATAAAAATAACTGCTTTCACCTACTACTCCAGCGGTCCCCAACCTTTTTTGCGCCACGGACCGGTTTATGCCCGACAATATTTTCACAGACCGGCCTTTAGGTGTCGCGGATAAATACAACAAAATAAAACTAGTACCGGTACCGAAAAAAAGAAGATTTATTCATAACACACGTGAAAAGACCCAGGAAAACTGAGTTAACGATAAAAACGATAACAAAATAACGTTGAAAACCCTGAAAACCATACATTTCACACCTGAGCGTCAACTCACGCGGCCCGGTACCAAACGACTCACGGACCCCCCCGAGGCCCGGGGGTTGGGGACCGCTGTACTACTCAACTCACTGGATAACGATTTGTCAATCACAAGTCATTAGCATTCGACCATGTGCTGGGTAATGTACCTTTCTGAAACACAGAGACCATAGACTTCTACGGATGATCTGATATCGTCGTGTTGGTGTTGTTCCTGGAACAGCATAGTAAATGTTGTTCCAAGATCAACATTGCAAGTGACCAATCACATTCTTGTGACGTTATTCTTTGGCGCGCCAAGCCATTTGTGCATTTATGAAATTCCAATGTTCAATTCAATTCAATTTTATTTATATAGCGCCAAATCACAACATAAGTCGCCTCAAGGCGCTTCATAGATACAGAGAAAAACCCAACAATCATATGACCCCCTATGAGCAAGCACTTTGGCGACAGTGGGAAGGAAAAACTCCCTTTTAACAGGAAGAAACCTCCGGCAGAACCAGGCTCAGGGAGGGGCGGGGCCATCTGCTGCGACCGGTTGGGGTGAGAGAAGGAAGACAGGATAAAGACATGCTGTGGAAGAGAGACAGAGGTTAATAACAGATATGATTCAATGCAGAGAGGTCTGTTAACACATAGTGAGTGAGAAAGGTGACTGGAAAGGAAAAACTCAATGCATCATGGGAATCCCCCGGCAGCCTACGTCTATTGCAGCATAACTAAGGGAGGATTCAGGGTCACCTGGTCCAGCCCTAACTATATGCTTTAGCAAAAAGGAAAGTTTTAAGCCTAATCTTAAAAGTAGAGATAGTGTCTGTCTCCCGAATCCAAACTGGAAGCTGGTTCCACAGAAGAGGGGCCTGAAAACTGAAGGCTCTCCCTCCCATTCTACTTTTAAATACTCTAGGAACAACAAGTAGGCCTGCAGAGCGAGAGCAAGTGCTCTAATAGGGTGATATGGTACTACAAGGTCATTAAGATAAGATGGGGCCTGATTATTTAAGACCTTGTATGTGAGGAGCAGGATTTTGAATTCAGCAGGATTTTGAATTCATGTTGCAAGGACAATATCAATTCTGCTATGTTTATTAAAGGGTTACGGTCAGGGTCCGTTGATCGGCGGACAGAGGCGGTTTCTCGCAGCTTAAGTACAGTTTTTTGTTTTACGCCGGTTTTTCCCAAGTCGCAAAAGTATGACGTCACAACATTCTGATTGGTCACTTGCAATGTTGATCCTGGAACAACATTTATATGTGATCTGGGAACAACACCAACACGACGATATCAGATCGTGCGACTTCTACAGGGCCCAGAGTCTTTCAGTATCCACAGCTTTCGCCCCCTGATGCCCATTAGAGTGAATTTAGGCTTAGGCTACTTAAGGATCAACCTTTGCTTTTTAGACCTGGAAGCTACATCTTTTATGCGTCTGTGGTGAGGAGAGAGCCATATCGTTAATTTGTTACATAAAATGTAACAAATTAATTAATGTTACATAAAAACAGCTTGTATAAAAGCAACCAAGTCAAACCAAAACTGCTTTAAAGCTTTGCCTAGAATGAGGGTTAAAGAGCTTTTCATCAACTTCTTTGATGCTCACAAAAAATACTCATTATTTCTTCCTTCATGGCTCAGGGCCGTTTATCATTGATGGCCATGATGGTCGAGTGGTTAGCACTGTAGCCTTACAGCAAGCTTATAACCGGTTTGATCCCCACCTATGCCTGTGTGCGTTCTCTCATGCCTTCTCCCACGGTACAAAGACATCCATTAGGTTAACTGGTGATTCTGAATATGCCGTGGGTATGAGGTAATTAAAGTGCTGTATAAATGTATGTTGCTTAATGGGGGTTAAAATGGGACTTTTAGTCATTAAGATTATAAAAGAACTGTATAAATGGGAGTGCATTTCAATATCCATACAACCACTGAACAAACCACTGAACAAATCTAATCTTAAAGCTTATTTGCATGAATGTAATTTGACTTATCTACATCTTTGTTAAGGTTGCAGATGTGCAGTAGAAGCCTGTGATAGAGTTCTACTGTGCCAATGCAACATTACCCACTGATTGGGTCGTATATCCTAGTTTCAGCTGTTGACTGGCTCTTTTATGACAGGAGCTAAACTGCGGATGTGTAATCAGGATTCTTTGAGTGCCATGGCTCTCTTATCATGCCTCTGCTAATGTATATTTTTATGTTATAATCTTTAGCATAATTATCAGAATCATTTGTTTATTCAAATCTCTCTTATCATACACATAAGCATGCATGCTTTAAAAACACATTCCCACCTGACGGCTTTAAATCAAATGCAGTGCTGTGTTGACACAGTAACATGAGATTAATCTCTCTGCAACATCCAGTCATCACATTAAAGAGAAAAATAAATCACCCCTGACATATTTTCTAACCATCTGTGCTTAAAATAAATAAGCTGTAGTCCACTTTGTCAAACCACTGAAGAGGCTTTTTGCACAATTAAAGATCTGAAGTGGTGCAAATACGGCCGTCGTCTCGTATTTATTTCACTGGATTTCCTTTCTGCAGCCCGCTGCAGATTGAAATTGACAGATTCTTAGGATTTTTTTTTTTTAAACATTAATGTCATTCAAGTGCCTTGTTATGAATAGATGTCATCCTCATCAGGGTGAATCATGCTCCATTCTGATTAACATAATCAGCTTTTCCACTTCTGTCCTGAATGGCCGAGGCCATTTGGATTGCAAATGATAACGAGTGCTTCTTTTAGAAGAAGAAAGAACAAGCAGATGCACATAAATTAGAGTACCAGGACACTGTTTGAGGTATTGTATGCTGCGGAAAACACCACAGGGTGAAACGAGTGTTAATGGGTTTTTTCTTTTTCTTTTATAAGGCCGGCTATTTATTTTTATTTTTAAGCTACATTTTTTTTTTTTGCCTGTCCCATTTGGTTCTTTAGCCGTCAGAATTGTTGTCTGAAGACCAACAAGGATACCCAATGGATTTACTTTGCCAAATGGATCATCACGGCCTTGCCATATTGGTCCATTTGATCTACCTTTGTTGTTATTATTTATTTTATTTTATTTTCAGTTGTTACAGACGGGACAGACATGACTGAGGGATAGGAAAGGGAGAAAGAAAGATGAAGGAAAAGAAAAACAGAAGGGAAGAGGGACAGTGAGAAAGGGCACTTAAAAAGAGAAAAAAAATCTCCTGGATCACCTGTTGAGAGAAAAAGAAGAGAAAACAAGCAAAAAAAACAGAGCAACATACTAAACACAACACCATCACGTTAATCTAGCTAAGTGTAAACAGCAGTAAATACTAAATATTGAATGTTGTTGTGTAGCAAGCAGGACCGACAGCGCACAATGTGCTTGGAAATAGCAGCCAATAAAGGTGTAGTTTATGTCTATGAACAGTGAACACCCGTGTGCACACCTGTGTGGATCAGCGCGCTTGTATTCAAAAGGTTTCCCCATGTAATGGTCTGCTAGAGGATGTAGAGAGCCATAGCCCCGTCCCCCAGGGCATGAAGCAGGCATGGAGGAGATCCAGGCTCCAGACATCCAGAGGCCCCAGAGTGCGAGAGCCCAAGGAGGACCACCGGAGGGGCATCCGTGCCACCCTCCTGGGAAGAGCTGAGGAGAGCCCCAGATGAGGGGTCACCCAGTAGCCACGCGAGCAGAAGCCAGAGGGGGCTGCAGTGGCGTGCCCGCCGGCTCTGCCGGCAGCCAGCTGTGCCAGAGTGAACCGAGCCGGAGGCCTGGGGGCCCTCTTTGCCCCGGAAGAGGCCTGACTGAGCAACAGGCACCAGGCCCCGCCAAGTAGTCACCGGGAGTGAGCTGGTACATACCTGAGCGCCCAGCCCCGGACACCAAGAACCACCAACGCACCGACCCCTGAGGGCATCAGTTACCGGCAGGGAGTTGGTGAGGGGAGATAGGCCGTTGGAGGGCCTGGGAGTTCCCAGAGAGGTGGAGTGTAAGACCCGACCTGACATATAAACACAAACAGGCACACACAGACACAAACATGCATTCCCACCCTCATGCACACATATACAAATACTCAGCACTCACCCAACGTAGGGATAGACATACATGGACACTGTACACACAATCACACTCCCCAAACAAACTCTATACCCCAGGTCCAGGTACCCTCGCCCCTGGAGGGGGAAACGGCACCTAGACCCAGGAGATGTTACCCTTTCCCCCGGGGTGGAGGCAAGCAGACCGCCCCAGGCTCCGCAGCAGCAGGGAGGCCCCGCATCCCAGATCCCAATCGGACGGCCAACACCTCCTCCCAGCCCCCCCGCCCCGATGGCCAGCAGAGAACAGGGGTGTGTGAAGACCCCAAACCTCCCTCCTCTCGCTCATGTGTAGTGTTGCTGCGTGTTGTTCTAAGGTGCATTTAAAACACGGGAGAGCATGGTGCTGCTGCCAGAGCTACATATTTTTATTTTTGGACTCCACTCGAGCAGCTTTGTTTATCTTAAACTACACCTTGATCCAGCATTGAAACAAGCCATTTAACACTCTACAATCTAACAATCTACCTTTATTTTGATTGGCTGCCCTTGCCTACACGTGGGTTGGGCTTTTGTGTTCAGATCCAGAGTTTTAACATTTTGCAGATCAAAAACCGGATCCACCAGTGGAACAGTGTGTTTATGTGTAGATGTTTGTATGTGTAACCAAAAATGTGGGAAACTTCTTGGGGTTTTTTGTCCTCATCTTTGTTGTGTGTAACTTGCAGAAACGGTTCGAGCAATGACCCATGTGATAAACCAAGGCATGGCCATGTACTGGGGGACATCCCGCTGGAGCCCGATGGAAATAATGGTGAGACTCAGTCCAAAATACATTCCTTCTATCTTCACAAGTTCCAGTTATTTCCATCTTCACATTATCTACTATTTCTATTCTTGTTCAGTATTGTTCCCAATACAAAATGTTTACATACTCTGCTGTATTATGTAACTCTTTGCATGTTTTTCTCTAGGAAGCGTACTCTGTTGCGAGACAGTTCAACCAGATTCCCCCCATCTGCGAGCAGGCAGAGTACCACATGTTCCAGAGAGAGAAAGTGGAGGTGCAGCTACCTGAGCTGTTCCATAAGATAGGTGAGCAGTGGTGCGTTTGTGCCTCCAGGTGGAGAATTGATCCATGAAAGCATTACAAAAGTTATTTTTTACACAAACCCACAGAGCTAGAGGGATTTTTGACACGTGGACACACAAGGTTAAATTGAAGCCAAGTGTTGGATCTCGGGTCTGATGAAAATAAAAGGAAGCATTTCAGAAATGTAACACGAGAACTTCTCTCTTACTTCCTGGAGCACTGGAGATCAGTGCAGTTCTGATTATAGCTGGTTAAAGTCTTGTTTGTGTTGTCATATAACTTTATTAGCTTCAATTCAATGCAGACAGTCGCCTCAAGGAGCTTTATATTGTAAGGCAGACCCTACAATAATACATACAGAGAGAAACCCAACAATCATATGACCCCACTTGCACGTTGGCGACAGTGGGAAGGAAAAACTCCCTTTTAACAGGAAGAAACCACCAACAGAACAAGATTCAGGGAGGGGCGGCCATCTGCCGCGACCAGTTTGGGTGAGGGGAGGAAGACGGAATAAAAGACATGCTGTGGAAGTGTGTGAACAGTCAGTGTGATTTAAGAGAAGTAGAGAAATGGTCATCATCAACTCAGCAAAGTTCAGCCCTTTTTTGAACTTTATTGATGGCTGATAAAAATTGTTCAGTGGTGATCACATGTTTCTCTTCTCAGGTGTGGGGGCCATGACGTGGTCTCCGCTGGCCTGTGGGATCATCTCAGGGAAATACGATGGCAGGGTCCCTCCCTACTCGCGGGCCTCCCTTAAGGTAGACAAGCCTCGCTCGCTGTGCTCCTTCTTTATCCCACTCTGATCATCTGTGTCGCTGTCACTGTGCTGCGTTTCACTGCTGGTTGCTTATTGTGTGTGTTTGTGTCTTTCAGGTTCTGTTACTCACCACATACTGTAACCTTGTGTGTTTTCAGTGCCATGCCGACGCCATGCACTGCGTACCGCTTCACAAGCAGTGCTGTTACACACTGTTTGTCAGTTGGTGTCAGCTTAATATATTTTAGTCCACGCAAATGACCACAAAACACCTACGCTCACAACAATAATAGTGCTGACTTGTGAATTTTTATTTGACACTACAGATACCAACACTTTAAAAATAAAAATGTTTCACTTTATAAATTGGCAGATGAATCGGGAATCAATTCAGTGTGTTGTGTCAGGAGAAGAAGAAAACAAAACGTCCATTTTTACTAAAAATGATTAAAGAGGAGACGCGGCTTCAGGGATTCAATCCTGTATTTGTGACAGATGAACTCAGCAGCCCTCACTTTCCATCATGTCATGTTGTGAAGCTGAAATATATTTTAGCATTCAGCATGCAGACTTTTAAAAATAAGAGATCCAAGACAGCTCAACACATAAGCTTACACCTGATTGGTGTTCTGTCCCTCTGTGCTGGAGTGGCATGTTGTGTTTCTGTGGATCGTGTGTCACTGATTGTTGGTTTGAGCTCTGCCGGTTCATGAAGCAAGCTCTCCATCTTGGTGTCGTGCAGTACTTTTGGTGACTTATGTTGAATGTGCTGCTTCCCGTTCAGCTCAGTGTTGTCTGTGGATGTTTGTGGTGTTTTGGATCGTTGAGTCAGTGAATCCTTGTGATACTAATCACATCCTCTGTATTGTTAGATCTACCAGCTAGATATCAAAGCTACTGTAAAACTCAGCTGGGACAAAACTAACACTTTTTTAACATATTTAATTTTTGTAATGTTTGTAAATCTGCTATAAATGAACTGACTATTATTTTTTACAAAAGCATAGAGTGAGCTGTGTTTCCCTGGCTGAGGTGTAGACAGCAGGAGACAGAGTCACGTGTTTAAAAACAGGCCCTGGTGACACAGGAGCTGCAGCGCAGCGGTGTGAGCAGGGCTGTGTTTTTGAGCAGGTGTGCTGTGTTTTCGACAGGGCTACCAGTGGTTGAAGGACAAGATCTTGAGCGAGGAGGGCCGGCGTCAGCAGGCGAAGTTGAAAGAGCTGCAGGCAATCGCGGAGCGGCTGGGCTGCACTCTGCCCCAACTCGCCATCGGTACGCAGATACACTCTGCCGCTCTCTCTCTTTCTGTCTGTCTGTCCGTCCCTCTGCCTCGGACAGGCCGAGGTCAGCACCGCTCTCGCAGCTGTCTGGTTTGACACTTGGTGTGTTGTGTTGTCACGTGTGTGTGTTGTAAGTGTGCAGTTAAAAAAAAAAAAAAGTATATTTATGAGGAAAAACAAGAAAACAGGGACTATTTAAGAAATAAAGCAATAAGAAAGGTAAATAGTGGGTCTTAAAGGGACAGGAACACACAGTATCAGATATAAATCCAGAGGATGACTCGTATCGATTCACTTGCCGGGCAGTAAATGTGCAAACCCCAAAGACGCAGAGTCCTGCAAGCGTCGTTAAAGTGGCAGTCGAGAGGGACGCGGCGAATAAATCTCGCAGTCGGTCTCCTATCTCAGCACAGATCACAGCAGATTTTTCACCCACACAGTAATACACTGTCATAGATTTGGTTTCACGGGCCATTAGTGGACACCCTCGGTTCTCCCTCAATTACCATAAATCCTTCCAGCACTCCTGTAGGCAGCACGGGACATTTATATGCAGTCTTCTAGATCGCTGTGTCACTCCAGCATTAAATAAAAACTATAAAACAATAACAGACTGCTTCTCGCCTTGGGCTTTATCCCGAGACTCCTTGAGCAGGTGGTAAATTCAGGAATCAGGCTGCAAGTGTGAGAACAGAGTAAACAAATGTAGTCGGTATCTCAGCAGCCTGAGGGAAGGTCTGCACCTGCATCACTCCCGATGAAGATCTTCTTTTTTTGGCCGTATTCTCATGTTTATTGAAGATTTGTGTAGAATCATAATCCCACTATTTTTACAGCAGCATTCCTCATTCCATTATACTGTAATCTGCTTACCAGTGTATTTTCCTGAATTTCAAGAGCATGCAGTTGTATTGCATAATACAGTTCCCAATTACAATGGCAGACCAAGCAAGGATGGGGTGTGTGTGTGTGTGTGTTTGTATTTGTATGCAGTGATCACAAAAAGGCAGGTCTTCTGAACATTATTAGCAGAGAGCTGCTCTGAGATGTAGTTCTTTTACTCAGGCTTTGCACCTGAAAATGGTTCTGAAGTATTTGTACATGAGTTTTTTGCAAGTTCCTGCTTCACTACCTGTGCTTTACAAAGGGATGGGAACTTAGTCTTATGAAAAAATATATATATATACCAGGAAAAACAGATGAACATCACACAATAAATTACACAGTCAATATTTAACAAACCTAAATCCAGAAGCAGTGTTTGAAAAATTAAGTACACCCTTACTGGTTCTATAGAATTAAGATGGTAAGTCACCAACAGAGGTCGCTTATCAAAGGCACTTGTTTGCTAATGACCAATTAATCGTGATCACCTCTATAAAAGCAGCAGTTCTGGCAGTTTCATAACAGTTTGTAATCATCACACACGCACACAAGTGAATGTCCCAACACGTTTACCCCATAACAGACCATGCAATGCTCAGCAACACTGCAAAAAAACCCCAAGACCTACATCTTAGACTCCATGGGCCTCAGTTAGCATTTTAGATGTTAAAGTTCACGACAGTACATTCAGAAAAAGACTGAACAAGTATGTCTTGTTTGGAAGTGGTGACAGGAAAAAGACTCTTCTTGCTAAAAAGAAAATGACTGCACGGCGTAGGACTCCAAAGCCACATCTGAGCAAATCACAAGACTTTTGGAACAATGTTCTTTGGACAGATGAGACCAGAAATGGAGATGTCTGTTCATAATACAAAGCACTACCTTTAGAAAAAAAACAAAACTGCACAAACATTTCATACCAGATGTCAGGACTGATGTGGAGGGATGATGATTTGAGCTTGTTTTACAGCCACAGGACCACAGCAAGTTGCAGCCGCTGAGTTAGCTATGAGCTCCACTGTATACTAAAGCATTATGGTGTTAAAGTTGGGGACGTCTTTCTAACGGGTAATGGTTTTGCTGAAATTGGGTCATGCAACAGGAGAATAAATCCAAGCACAGCAGTAAATCTACAACAGAATGGCTGAAAAAAGAGTCGGCATGTTGCAATCCATCAGTGTCCAGACCTGAACATGATTGAAATGCTGTGGGACAACCTTAAGAGAGCTGTGGATAAACAAATGCCTGCAAATCTCAGTGAACTGAAGCAACAATTCAATTCAATTCAGTTTTATTTATACAGCGCCAAATCACAACAACAGTCGCCTCAAGGCGCGTCATATTGGAAGGCAGACCCTACAATAATGCATACAAAGAAAAGCCCAACAATCATATGACCCTCTATGAGCAGCACTTTGGCGACAGTGGGAAGGAAAAACTCCCTTTTAACAGGAAGAAACCTCCAGCAAAACCAGGCTCAGGGAGGGGCGGGGCCATCTGCTGCGACCGGTTTGAGTGAGAGAAGGAAGACGGGATAAAGACATGCTGTGGAAGAGTCAACATTGTAAAGAAGAGTTGGTCAAAATTCCTCCACACCGATGTGAGAGACTAATGCTCATACAGGTGTTTCTACAATCTGCTGAATCATGATGTGTACTCAGTTTTTTCACACGCTGCTTCTGCATTTGTTTCATTTCAGCTAAATAATGACACAGTTCTGATCTAAGATTGTATTTAAACAACTTTAGAACCAAGTAAGCACCAGATGGTTTTTCCATTCAAATCATTTAGTCATGGTGCAACAACGAGACTCAGTTTACCTGCAGTGAGCTATGCCAAGTTACATTTTCAACACGGCATGAGCTAAGGTATAGTACTGAAATTTGATGTAATGTAGGCGGGCATTGAGCAGCATCTGATCAGGAGTCATTTTTATATTGTGGTGTGTGCATGAGTGGGTTGGTTCTTCCATCGCTGAGCCAGTGTTAGTGTAACGAGTGTCGAGGTCCTGATGAGTAATGTTGCCGTAGTATAGCAGTTGGTTTATTTTATCAGGGAGCGGCTGTCATTTCATGTGCAAATAGTAATCGGCGTGTGTTTGCGTCTCGGGTATTGCGTGTGTGTATGTGCGTGTGTTTAATCACGGTAGGGGTGTCATCCTTATTTACTGGTCTTCTGCAGCGTGGTGCCTACGGAACGAGGGGGTGAGCTCTGTCCTTTTAGGGGCGTCCAACACCGACCAGCTGATGGAGAACATAGGAGCGATCCAGGTGAGTGTGTTTGTGTGTGTACGCTTTGCTTGTGTTACCGCGAAGCAAATCAGAAGCTTAATTTGTGAAAATGCAACCTGACCCGCTTTGTTGGGCTCGTATTCGTGCCTTACAGTCCATAGCGGCAGCCTCCTCTCCTGGGCACGGCTTGGCCTCCTGGGCAGTTTGCTGCTGCACGCCTGGGTGCTTTACTGTACTGAGTTAATAAGGTCAGAGGAGTATCAGTTGCCAGTGGGATTGGAGATGAGCTCACAGCCGCTTCCTCCTCTCCTGATAAGATGCATTCTTTAATGGGGTTTTCAGACCGGTGCGGGTTTACGTCCCCTCCTCACATTATGTCTGGCCCGAAGTAAAAAGCATTCTGACTGTCATCTACTTCGATGCTTTGTGTCTGCTCGTGTGTGTGTGAGAGAGAGAGTGTGTGCACTAAACGTCTCCTCTCCCAGAATGCGTTTGATATTTCGGGTTTGAAATGCTATGCTCACATTTCCCAAGGGCTCTGCAGTTTCCCTTTTGCCAGAATTTTATATCAGAGACGCTGAAATAGAAACGGCCCCTGGTGTGAAAGACTTTCTCAGGAAGTTTCAATAAAAATATTCTTTCTTTCTTTTTATTTAATGTCTGCATTGTCGGAAGAGCAAATACTTTATTATTCTCTACACGCGAAAAGTTCCTGTTTAATTTGTACTACCATCTAATCTCTTTTTTTATTTTGCTTCTTTTCCGGTTAAATAGAAGATTTTACTCCTCACTTTGAAATTCAGAGTAAAACGATCTGTATTTTTATCAAAAAGGGCAAAATATCTTAATAAATTTTTCTTTTTAGTGATGTATTTTCATAAATCTTTATTTATACAGCCTTTTTGTTGAAAATAATTATTCTTTGAGTCAAGCTTCCTCAGTTATCAAGTTTAAAAGGAACAATATATTCCTCCTGTTTTCATATTTCTGCTCTGCTCAGTGATGCACTACTTTACTATAAATACTTTATGTAGTGTCTGTTTACAAAGTTCTACCCCAGTTCCAAAAATAGTTGAGATGCTGTGTAAAATATAAATAAAAATACAATGCAATGGTTTGCAAATCTCAAATATAAAACATTTTATTCACAATAGAACATAAAGAACATATTTATAATGTGTCAAATGTTTACAGTTGGTGGAAAGTTGGGCCTGTCTGCAGACAGGTCGAGCTTTGCACCAGAAAAGACGCCAGTATTCCTGTTTCATGTTCACATATGGCTTCTTCTTTGCATGATGGAGCTTTAAGCTGCATTTGTGGATGGCATGATGAACTCTGTTCACAGACGGGGATTTCTGGAAGTCCATCCAGTGATTTCCATGACAGAATGCCTGATTTTAGTGCAGTGCTGCCCGAGGACCTGAAGATCATGGGCAGTCAGTACTGATTTTTAGCCCTGTCCTCTGCGCACAGAGATTTCTCCATATTCTTATTCAAAGGTTTAACAATTTTACATTAAAGAACTTTATGTTGAACTTGTTCCACAGTTTTGTTCAGACTGCTGAAACTCTGCCTCTCTAAGAGGCTGCTCTGTTTATACAGGGTCACGTTAGACCTGACCTGTTACCAATAAAACTACCTGCTGTTTCTTCAAAGTCTTCTTCAAAATGAGTTAATATTTTTCATGAAATACTAAAATGTCTGTTTTACCAGCATCCCAACGTTTCTGGAATTTATTAGAACTGAAGCCTTTTTACATATCGCTGTTTCTATAAAGATAAAAACTTGTGCATAAAGCTAATATATAAAACAACAAAGAAATAAAGTAAAAAATAAACACATGCCACTTCTGTTTTTGGATTTTGAGCTGGACTGGAGATTGCAACGTTGAGATTGTTTGTAAAAATCCTTTCAACACTCTCTATAGGTAGCGATGTGAAACTGCAACACACCATGGCGACTGCAGTGCGTTCACCTCTTGTCTTTGTCGTGTCGTAGGTTCTTCCAAAGTTGTCGTCATCCATCACACACGAGGTGGACAGCATCCTGGGGAACAAGCCGTACAGTAAAAAGGACTACCGCTCCTAACGCGTGGCACGGCCCCGCCCGGCAGGGCTGCACCCGGCCTGCAGCCGCAGTGCCCCACCTTTGCCTGATCCTCTGTTTGCTTGAGCTTTTACTGAGTGAGACCCTGGCGCATGAGTCTGGCCACACCAAGGCCACGCAGGGCACCTCATTTAGAGTTACAGGGATAAGATAAGAAAAGGGGGAAAAAATACAGTCACCTCCACTGGAAATGACAGGATTGACAAAGAAAGACACAAACATGGAAAAAGAGAGGTTAGAGATATGCGCTCATATTTAAATTAGTTATACATTCAATTCAGCTGAACGTATTTTAAAACTATAGAGAAAAATACATTTATTAAAAAAATAAAATAAGCACACGCTTGCTTGGCAGCCAGATTTTTTTTTTCCTTTCTATTTTTTTTTTCTCTTTTTAAAACCGAATACAACTAAAAGGAAGATGAAATTCATGCTGTATGAATACACGAGAACTATTGTTGCACATGTACCATAGCCATGCATTCGTTGTTTGGACGTTCTGTTTACAAACACCTGTGTACTGTCCAAATCCGTCAAGATTTCTCTGAAAGTGTTGTCGACATTACCAGAGCCTCCTCACGGGCTTCAATCAGCACTTTAGTACGGTCAGTAAAGGTGTTGGAAGGCAGTTTCAAAGAGGAGAGAGGATGGGTATTACAACAGTCTCATCTCACAGCCATTGCACTATAGAATCACATCGCCTCTTCATAATTCCCTCTCTTCATCCTCTGTTTCTTCACTGGCAGTGTGTTTGTCCAGCCTAATGCTCCGATGCTCCTCCTGTGTAAGCGTGGCTCTGACGTTCTGAAGTCATCAGGGCTTCCGTCCTTACAGTGAACCACCCGCCATGATGGAGCTTAGGAGCCAGGCTGATGTGTCTGGGCAACTTGTGTGCCACTGAAGAGATGGGCAGTTTATTCCTCCCTAACAGCAGGAACTGCAGTCGTGTTATATCAAACGCAGCGGCCTGCTTCACTGTGCTTCCCGGCCGCTTTTCTCGCTTTTTTCAGGCTGAGGATTTTGGCGTGCAGGGAACGTTCATATCAGTGTTGGCTCAACATCTCATGGAAACTTCTCCTCAATCAAATTCAGTTCAAGTATTTTGCCTTATTTAGAGTTGCATCAAACTGTGCTTTGGGCTTGTAGACGAGCAGCTCGACAGCTGCCTCTCTGCGCTGGTCATGTGTCCCCGGTATAAACTGGACCGCTGAGTGGTGGAAGTGGTGTTTGTTGCTCCCTGACTGGGGGGAAAGGAGTCGTGTGTCTGGTTAATCGGTGAGTGGCAGCAGCTCAGGGAACGGAGCAGGCAGTTTCAGTCGTGTGTTGGCGTGCACAAAGTCAGGAGGTTGTATTTAGTTATCTTTTTCGTCTCATGTGTGGACACTTTAGTGTGGCTTGAGCCAAAGATCTTCTTCTTCTTTTCTTTCTTTCTTTGAGAAAACAACCCAACGTTTCACTATTACAAGATTATAGAAATCATCTTGACGCATGTGCTGTCCAGCTTGTAATCTATCTATGGTATGGATTTTACTCCATAATATATCTTTACTTGACCGAGCTGTTACACTAGTTAACAAGTATGTCCTTCATATACAGAATGCGTAGTACAACTAAGTGCTTTAGGATCAGTAAGGTTTGTTTCAGGCGGCAGACGCCCCGAGACGCGTCAGAAGTATTATTGCAAACATTTTGACAACGCCCTGTATCATTTGTTGTCCTTTGGGTGCTCTCTTACTGTGATTAAAGCACAAGTGGAAAGCATGTTACATCTTCTAAGCATGGACCCTCTTCACCCAGCCTACAGTACCTATGGGACAAACAAGGTGATGCTTTTCAAGCTTACCAACACGTGTAGATAACAAGTCTTTACTAACAGTTGATAAACTGTTGATTCTTAGAGGGAAAAAACAAGTGCAAATTAACATAACTTATATAAGTGTGAATGATATGAATGAGGTGAAGCTGCTCAGCTAGAGTGGAGGGGATAAACATCACTGTGTGGGGTTTGTGTGGATGAGGTTTTGCTTGAGTATTACTCCTAAATAACAGCAAAGTGATTCAAGATCTGCTGTTGGGGGGTGTGTGTGTGTGTGTGTGTGTGTGTGTGTGTGCGTGCGTGTGTGTGTGCGTGCGTGCGAGAGAGAGAGAGTGTGAGAGTGTGTGAGTGAGTTCAGGTGTGAGGGATTGGGGGACAACTGAACCAATCCCGTGCTGTTGTATTAGTTGATCCCTGAATACGGCTGATTTGCCGTGTCTCTTGTAAGTCTGAGTAAATAATAACAGGCACAAGCTGATGCTGTTTTCTCAGAATTAAAAAAAAAAAAAAAAAGAAGATAAGAACATTTTGTTCATTAGTCTGTGGAGTTTCTGTGTCTTAATATTTCCATCTGCAGGGAGCGGAGAAGAAGTCTGAGATTTAAAAGGTTGAGTCTGACATTTTGGGAAATGTGCTTTTTTCTCACCCAAAATTACAAAAGGTCTGATACTGAACTGATATTAGCTCAACACACAGACTGGAAACCAGAAGACACTCATTTTCTCTTCTGTACAGAACATATTAGCCATTCATTATTAAGCTTTACAGATAAGGGTAGTCAGAGGGTTTTAGCCTCGTTCATATGTTCGTACTGTGTTCACCAAGGACTGTCTGATTGAGATATTGTAAGGATAACTTTTCAGACTCTCAGTTGGGAACCTGGTTTATTTAACACATAATCGGGTGTTTGAGTGTGCAGTCAAGTCCGTGCTGTGTGTGCACTTTCATCCTGTGCTCTCCCTTTCACCATCTGTGTGGGTGCATCTCTGCTCTGCTGGATAAACGGACACATGGAGGGGAGCAGAGAAAAGGGGAGACAGGTGAAGTGACGGTATCGTTACCTGAGTCGAGGACGGCTCGGCGCTCCCGTGGCAGCGAGGACCGTGCCGTTTCTCCATCCACGTAACAAATAATTTAAGGCTGCAGTGGCAAGGCGTGACACGCTTATTTTCAGGAATCATTTCTTTTCTAAATGTATTATTGATGATGAGAAAAGCAGTTTGGCTGTTTCCAGTCTCTGTGCTCTAAGGCGACGTCATATTTAGCAGCAAATATGCCGACGTGGCATATTTCCCCCCCTAAAGATGTCAGACTTTCCCTTTGAACTTTATCGCTGTGCATTTAGTTTGACCATCAGTTGTGTCCCAGCGTGCCGACCCGCTCGACACAGATGCTGTGTCGTAACGAGCTTCACGTGCACAACGTAGAAATAACTGAAACTTTTGAAGCTTGTGTGTATTTGTCTGGTGCCCTCACCCATGTAGGAGAAAATAATGCTTTAAGAGGTCCTAGTTTCATCATATTTGCTGTTCTAACATGTTAACGACTAGTTCACAAATGAAACAGACCCACAGATGAATAGAGCTTATTTTACAGAAGGTTCTAGGTTATACAGAGAATATATTTTTATGTTCTAGCCTTTAATGCAGTAGAGAGAATTAAGAGAACTGTTTTTATTTTTGTCATCATGCTGCATTTTTCCTATCTGTATTGTATTGATTTGAAGACTGACAAAAAGAAGCAATCTTTGTGTTGTGTGTGCATTATGATGCTCAAATGCAACAGTGTGTGGAATTCATCCTGAAGACGACGTATTGAGAGCTTGGTATCTCCTGTACATACTCTGACCTTTGTATATATTTCTGGTTGTGATCACCTTTGCCTTTTTTCATTTTGATTTCATTTTGCAGGCGTTGCTATCTGCACTGTGCTTGAATCTGAGATTTAGACAGGATGTACAGCTTATGATCTTCAATGAAAATGAATTAATGATAAAAATAAGAATGGTTAAAAACCACCAACTTGTGTCTGTTTTTATTTTGGCATCTTTATTCATAATGTTTGGATTTGTTAGAGCGTCCAAGCCTCTTCTATCCAGTAGAAAACAAAAGATGCATTTATGACTTATTTATGAAATATAAATATGAGGCAATTTATACAAAAAATAAAAATCCTGAAGGAGGTGCAAATGATCTGAAGTGGTTTACATTGAACTTTAAAAACTGTCATTACAGCATGTGTAGTCATCAGGAGTGTGCTTTACTGTCATATAGCATAAAGCTTGTGAGGATCAATAGAATCTGTTGTACAGTAAAGCATCATAGCACCATTTACCCAAGGGTCATACTTCATGTTGTATAGACTGAAAACAACTTCATAGAAATGACAGAACTGCATCATATTCAGTAATATCGCCAACATCTTTACAAAAGTAGAGTATTTTTCTTATACAGTACCTTCCGCTGTATTTTGAGGGCAAACATATAAAAACACAATGGGCTGAAAGTGCAGCAAACCTGACCGCGACTTCCTCGCACTGCACTCTGGAAGAAGAAATGCTTATCCTGAAGGTGAGACGGGTTATGTTTGGAAATCACAACCTGCAAGTGACAGTTTAACCCCAACAGTTCAAAGGACACTTTGGCACAAAAAAAAAAAATCATCCAGACGGGTGCAAACATGGAACTGCAGTTCTCATCAGAGCGTCCGTTTCCATGAATCTCCCAGCTGCTACAGTTCCCTGTCATGAGCTTTCACTCACTGGAGTCACTTCAGTTTAAAACTCTTGTCCCAGTTGAGATTTCATGCTGGTTGGAGCTGCTATAATGAGTTGTCGTGCCGTGATTGTCTTGAGCTGCTCCCATAGGTGAGGCGCGGAGGTCCACCTGAGGCGACGGACACAACGAGCTGAGAAATCCAGCTCAGCAAACGCACAGCATTCACATTTGATCAGAATAACAACCCCCAAAAAAGTGGAAAGTGCAGCCTCTGCAGCTCTGCCCCTCACAGACAATAACTAAACACTGTCAGCACTTACACTTGGTTACTTACTCCCATTTCACCAGGTCAGCAGATCTGTCACTTCTGTTCTCACTCGAGGGCGAGCGGAGGCCTTCACCTGCCCTCCGTGTGGATATTTTCATGACGTAAGTGTTAAAACGGCAGGGTGTGTGTGAGTGTGTGTTAGTCACTGCTGTACCTTCCTGACAGGACGGTCCAATCCAGCTGTGCAGGCAGTCGCAGCGGCCGTTGCGACGGTCGCACTGCGCCCTGTTCTCGCACTCGCAGGTCTCTGAGCAGTCAGGCCCGTAACGATTCTCTCTGCAGTCTGACAGCCAACGGTGAAAAGCAAAATCCAAGCAGTTTAATAAAGCTACAAAATGGCGAGGGCGCAGTACATTTACTCAAATATCGAGCGCAAGTATTGTTCACGGGGCAGCTGCGGCTCAGGAGGTAAAGTGGGATGCCTACTGGTTGAAGGGTCAGTGGTTTGATCCCCAGTTTCCCTGGTCTGCATGTAGACATATCCTTGGGCTAGTTTTCCCAGATGCATCCAGGAAGCATGAGTGTGTGAATGTTAGCCAAAGCTCTTAAACATAGAAAACTGGATTCAAATTTTAGTAGAAAAGTACTTCAAACAGAAGTACTGCTGACTTCACATCATCTTTTTTGTATTGGTTACATTAAGGATTCAAAATTCCCTTAAAACCCTACGAGTTTAATAGGCTTGTACACCGACCCAGCGCAACGTTATGACCCGTCGCTGGTTCACTTCTCCCTGGACTATGTTAGATAGATACTGACCACCGCAGACCATGAACACCTCACAGGAGTTGCAGTTTTAAGAGATGCTCTGAGTCACTCATCAAGCCGTCACAATGTGGCGCCTGTCAAACTCACACCAATCCTTATGCCTCCATCTTTCCTGCTTCTAAAACAGCTTTCAGAACAAAATCTTCACTGGCTCCCAACACATCCCAACCACTCAGTGTTATGCCTGATCAGCGTATATTACATGCTGACAGTGGAGGGAAACATATTTTTGCTTCATATGTTTTCATTTGAGGTCAAAATATAAAAATGTCAAATCTTGTTCTCAAATAACATAAAACAAACACTTTTTAACACTAATATCCAAAAATATTCAGTGCAACACAAGGAATGCCCACTATATCTCCAAATATTTAGCAATTTTGGTGCATATGGTAATTTAATTAAATTATGAATAATGTCTCTGATTTTGTCTTTTCATATTGTAATATCGGTTTTCCTCTGTTTCTAAATGTAGCTGGGCACTATATATGACAGGAGCCATTTTTAGGCATCAAAGTATTTACTAAAAGTCTATTTTACCAACTCTTTACGTGCATTTATACAATAATACCTTTACTGGGAAGAAAGCTGTGTGTGTATGTGACGCCTGCAAGCTAGTTCAGGCTAGCCGCTGCAGTGAGTCACACTCGCTCTCTTCAAGTCTTAAACCAAATCAGTTTGGGTTAGGGTCTAAGCTGGAGAATTGGCCAATGCAAGAGTTTCACTCCTTCCACCAGCCCAGCATACACATGTAGCTTTGGGGTGTTTTTACTACATTCTCCAATTTCTATATCATAGTTGCTTTTGTAGCCTCTCATCTTAACCGTCACCTGAACAAATTCTTCCACTTATTTCTCTGAAATACTCGTCTCTTCCATCCATATTAAAGGAATGTGACTGCCATCATCACATGTATGCTGAAGTAAATACAGTGCATTCATCATAGCAGCAGTGTATAAATCTCACTTATGTCTCTGTTGCATAACTCATCATCGCTAATGAGTAATGAAGGCACATCAGCTGAAAGTGATGTCACTGATGAAATGCAGTACGCGTTTGATGGCTGTGTATTCTCAAAAATGCGCGAGAGATTACCAATGTCACATCTGGGTCCAGTCTTCCCCGAGGAGCAGAGGCACCTTCCTGACACAGGATCACATTGAGCGTCGTCTTCACAGTCACAGATGTGGACGCAGCCCTGACCGTAGCGACCCCGTTCGCACGCTGAGTGAATGATTGAAAACATGAGAATAAAATAGGCAAAAACACGCCAGTTATTCTTTGATTTCAACTGGGAGAACAGATCGGACCGACCTCTGTGACAGCGCGCTCCGTGAAATCCTGGAGAACAGATACACTGACCCGACACCGGGTGACAGGAGGCGCCGTTCATACAGTCACACTGCATCCGACACAGCGGGCCGTGGAAACCAGGGGGGCAGGCTAACGAGTTTGGGAGGGAGGGGGATTCATGGGAGGAGAATAAAAGTCGACCTTTAAAGTTTAAATCCTGTGCATTAATTAATAAATGACTGTAAACTTAAGGGCTCAAATCTGACACCTTTAAAGTGGAGCTTTAAGGTTAGAGTACAAATGCTGGGCTGATTTCATCGAAATGTAAACCTTCGAAGCCTTTTGATGTTCAGTGTGTTCAGATAAATACAAGTTAAATTTCAGGATTTTATAAAGACTTCTTCTACTGTGACATCTGTGCATCGGCATGAATGATCCCATCAGGACCTTAAGTACTACTGAGGTGCTTCATGTGTACATTCTTCTTCACTACATGTACTGCAATCTCTCACACAGCCTTGACTTCATTCAAAACTTCAGCAACCGTGAACAGAAGATATTTAAAAAAAAAATACAACATATACAAAAAGCATTAACAGAGCAGGATGTTGTGCAACTACATGACTTACTGATATGTTTTTGGACAACAACGGAGGTCATTCTTTGTGTTTGTGTGCGTGTTCAGTTCTCACCATGTTCACATAGATGCCCATAGTAGCCTGGACCGCACTGACACGTCCCCGTCACTCTGTCACAAGTGCCATTATTTTGACAGCTACATTTCAGCTGGCAGTTGGCACCAAATCTTCCCGCGGGACATTCTGGGACAGGAAGAATAAAACAGAGGACATGACTCGCTGTGACACCTGATTATGTTTAGATTCAACATGTTACAACAGATCAAATATGTGGTAATGGACAGATGCAATAAATGCAATATTTTGATGGGTTTTTTTTTTTTTAAAAGAGTAGGTGATCACCTTTGTTGCAGTGTGCACCAGTCCAGCCCAGACCACAGGTACAATTGCCGGTCACAGAGTCGCACACGCCTCCATTACTGCAGTTACAGCGTTGAGCACATTCTGCCCCAAACCAGCCTGCAGGGCAGCCTGAGGCAAACACACACTCCAATTAAACTTAAGAAAATATCCAGGCAAGTGTCATAACATGCTGTAGCTCTGAAAGCACAGTCTTCTATTCTTGCTCATTATAAAGGATTACAGGTAAACAGTAATCTGGAGCCTCCTGTTGTATTTTCATAATGTTTTCAATGGTGTGGACTGTGGGAGGGCCAGGTTAGCACCCAGTCTCTTACTGTGGATTCATGCTCCTGTAATAAGTGAAGAATGGAGTTCGTCAGTGTGTTGCTGAAATAAGCAGAGCCTTCGTTGAAAGAGACATCATCCCATGCTATGTGTACTAAAGCCCCCCCACGTAACCCCACACATTCAATGAGGTCTAGCAGAGTGAACGCCAGTGCTGATCCTGTGCACTGTTTAAAAGCGGTGCCACCTCAGCAGGTAATCTCAGAAGATTACGCCATTCAGTATTAGTTTTCAACCTTGTCTTTTATTTACAGACTTCAAGTTTTCTATTCATTAAATGATGTACTGTAGATGATGAAATATACTAATTTTCCCCTACATAGTCTTTCAGAGTGACTCAGCCTTTCTAGGGTGCCTTTTCTATATAGACAACTTATCCACCGTCTTGTTGTACCTCTGTTGTCCTAGTACTATTTACAGCTGGATATATGATATAATACTTACACAGCCCTTATTACATGAATGGAAACATAAAAGAAGAGTTTGAAATCAACAGAGGGCCTGTTTCCAGAGATCTAGCTCACAGGCCACACAACACAAATGTATCAGCAATAATGAAAGCTCACCATTTCCACAGTCCTCTCCTCTGCGTCCAGGGGCGCACACACATCGACCGGTGACCGGGTCATTCTGGGCTCCCTCTCCACACAATGCCACCCGGACACAGTTGACACCGTAGCGCCCAGCTGGACACGCTGTGACCACAAGGATGCATCACACCCTTTTCACTCCACACCGTAACACTTATTTATTTAATTAACGTCATCATCAAAGTTTGACTCGGACTCACTGATGTTGCAGCGCGGTCCTATAAATCCTGCTGGACATTCACAGGCTCCAGTGGAAGTAATGCATTTCCCTCCATTCTCGCACTGACACTCTCTCTCACAGTTTGGACCATACCGACCCTCTCCGCAGACTAAAAATGAATAATAAAAGGGGTAAAAATGTTTTATTATGCTCCCTTGGTTTAGTGTTTATGTATGAATATGCTGTTTATGCATACTTTGAGCACATTTGGGGCCGTGGTAACCTGGAGCGCAGTAACATGATCCAGACACCGGGTGGCAGAGCTGATTTGTCTCAGAGCACTGACAGACCTGGTTACAGTTCTGCCCAAAGGTTCCAGGCAGACAAGCTGATAAAAAGGAAAGGTTCATTATAATAATTAATAAACAGTATGCTTAAAGACATTTTTACTTTCTGAGGCACCAGAAATGTCTCTTTAATTTTGCAGTGTTTATAATTCTTAGGAAGGACTGTGGCATTGAATGTAATTTGTCAGAAAAAGTTAGTCCTGGGGAGCTCACTCTGTTCGCAGCCGTTGCCAGTGAATCCGGGAGGACAGCCGCACTCTCCAGAGATGTGGTGGCAGGACGTGCCCTGTGCACAGCTGCAGCGCTGCATGCAGCCCTTTCCAAATGTACCCGGCAAACATGCTGAAGGATGTGGAAGGAAAAGAGAATGAGACATTTAGTTCTACATGTCCCAGTTTTAACTCTTCATGGGAATTAAAACAGTTAAAAAAA
Organism: Haplochromis burtoni; assembly: GCF_018398535.1. Classification (NCBI taxonomy): domain Eukaryota; kingdom Metazoa; phylum Chordata; class Actinopteri; order Cichliformes; family Cichlidae; genus Haplochromis; species Haplochromis burtoni. The sequence goes on from NW_024582739.1 coordinate 536,715, forward strand.
GAGAAAAGGAGTCGCATAGGAGTGTTCACTCTTACAGGCCACACGTGCAATTAGGAGTAACATACAGTAGGTGGACATGGCCACGATAAATGGACTGGAATAAAACCTGTGCCTTATATTTAATAAGAAATGAATTAAAGGGATAAACATGTACAAGTACAGCTCAGAAAAAAATGAAAAGTTGCATAAAAAATGCAAAAATAGGTCAAGGAGCTCAATCGAAATCGTTTCGTTTTCCCTTATTCTGCCCTTGAATGCAAAAAAATTAAAATATAGAGTTAATCATTGAAACAGTGCAAGTTTCGCCCACTAGAGGTTGCAAGAGCACGAGATTTTCCTTGACTGTGGGCTCTTACCTTTATCACAGAGCTTTGCTCTCCACCCTGGTGGACACTGGCACTCTCCGGTGACATGGTGGCATGAAGCTCCGTGGAGACACTGGCATCGCTCCCGGCAGCCGACGCCAAACAGTCCAGCATCACACGCTGAGCAGAAAAATGTGCAAATGAGAGGCTATAATTAACAAAACCCCTCAGAACTGCAATCAGAGTGGTAGAGTTTCCACAGTGCAGCACTTCCCCATGACGTCAAAATTTCTGTAGGTGAGTTCGTTTTTCACTCGCGGTCTCACCTTTCTCACAGCGCTCTCCAATCCAGCCAGCGCTGCAGCTGCACCGTCCGGTCCGTCTGTCACACTGGCCGCCGTTCTCACATTCACACCGCTGCTGGCAGTCCGCCCCAAATCGGCCGGTCACGCATTCTGTGTAAACACAGAGCAGCGTGCACAGCAAGAAACACAAGTGAGACAGACGAAGAGAAAGAACAGAGACATCTTGATTTCAACAGCGCACAAAAGGGGAAGTTGCTCTGTCACATTTCTGCTGAGGAGTTCAAAAATGGCTTCGTTTTTTCCCCCAACAGTTTATAATTGGACCGAGTATGAAGTTGGCAATCACAGGTAGTGGCCACAGAGTTTGGAGGGGGAAGACATTCCAGCGACAGGATTAGAGGTTTCCTGAGCACAAAGAGGGGGCTAGGCCTGGCACAGCCTGATGGGGAAAGGTTGTAACAGGCACAGAGGGAGGATAGTGTGTGATGTGGAGCTCAGAGGGAGAAGGAGCTGGAATGTCATCGCCAGGTCGACAGAGACTTTTGCAGAGGAGCACGGTCTGTGGTGCAGAAATGCGCTCGCTGCCAGAAAATAACCAGACTGCAGGCAAAAACAAATGAGCTAAGGCAGCAAATTGAACTCAGTCTCATGCATTTCCTGAGCAAAGTAAAACAACCACAGGCCACTGTTTTAAATGTTTACTTCAAGGTTCAGGTGATTTTATTCTTCTGCGTTTCTGTCGTGACTAACCAACATCACTGCAGCTTCACAAAAATCAGACGTCTCTGTGGCTTCAGGGGGTGGTTTGGAACTAGATGAGGCTGAATTACCACATAAGAATCTATACAGCTATGTCAAATGATCACATTACCGCTATAGAGAAGTACAGTCTCATAAGGATACTAGTTCACGGGCTGATCTTCTGCTTTAGCTGGAATTAAAAACAGAGGTGTGAACATATATACATCCAGATCTGTATGAGATCCTGATGTTGGTAAATCAGTCAATCTTTTCGGGGGTTTGTGTGTTTTGTATATCTCTGCACGTCATTCTTATCAGCACAAATAACGAGTATCCAAAAAGAAAATTGCTCCAATCTGGAAATATGGTAACAATGAGAAACACAAGCAAGAAGATGGCCACGCAGACTAAAACAAAGGACAGTCACACCTGTGAGCGGTTTTCCTGCACGGTGACAGATTATTTATAACATTTCAAACATGCTCATTTTTCAATTTTAGCTTCAAATGAAATTGTTCAGATAAACAGGCTTAACCTCACTGGGTTTACAAGTAGTTCATGATTATTACATCTAGATTGGACTTGTAATTCATCATTATCAGGCTCCAAAAAGCTCCCCGAAAAGGCTTCAGGCTGATCTAAAGTGCTGGAGCGAGAGCGCTGACAGCGACTAGAAAGAGAGCATATTTCTCCCATATTGGCTTCTCTTCATTAGCTCCCTGTTAAATCCAGAATCTAATTTTAAGAATAATCAGACCTTGCAGTACTGTAATACTTCAGCAGAACGATTCCCTCTCAGACTGCTGGTTTACTTGTGGTTTCTAGGATATTTAAAAGTAGAATGGGAAGCAGAGCCTTCAGCTTCCAGCTCTGAGTTTGGCTTAAAACTTTCTTTTTGATAAAGCATGTGGTTAGAGCTGGATCAGGTGACCCTGAATCCCCTGACGCTTCAATAGGCCTAGGCTGCTGGACATCGTGCGGTAAATATTTCCTCTTCACAAACCTTTTTCACTCTCTGTGTTTATACATCACCCTGCATTTAATAGTTATTATTAATCTCTGGCTCTTCCACAGTCTTTATCCCGTCTCTCGCCAGTCATCCCTGGCCGGTTGCAGCAGGTGGCTGCCCCTCCCAGAGCCTGCTTCTGTTGCAGATTTATTCCTATTTAATTGAAGTTTTTCCTTCCCACTGTTGCCAGGTGCTCACTGATAGGGTATCATCTGATTGTCTGGGTTTTTTATGTATTCTCTGTATTATTGTTGGGTCTTTACCTTAATAATATAAAGCACCTTGAGGTGACTGTTGCTGTAATTTTGGTGCTATATAAATAAAATGAACTGAACTGATTTATGTCAGCATTTTTTAGATTTCAGCATAGTGTTCTTCTTTTTCTATTAGCGACAGCCAAAAGTACAAAAATAAGACTCAAGTTACAATAAATCAGTTTTTTTTCCTGATCCATGTGAGAGTGCTTTAGTGGTAACACATGGAGACTCTTACTCACACCATCCTTCAGTCTTACCCAGTTCACAGGCTGTGCCTGTCCAGCCGCTGGCGCATGCACATTTTCCACTGGTCTTATTACAAGTGGCTCCATTCTGGCACAAGCATCGCTGCTGACAGTCTGCTCCATAAAACCCAGCAGGGCACTCTGAGAAAAACAACCCAAAAACAAACATCTTGTGACCTGTTCTTTACCTGTTGTACAGGTGATCACTTCTCTCTGATGTATAAACTCACCTTTTGTGCAGTTGGGTCCGGTCCAGCCCGGCGTGCATGCACACTGCCCACTGGCCGGGTGGCAGATGCCATCGTTACGGCAGCTACAGTTTCGGTTACATCCTTCCCCATAGAAATCAGCTGGGCACGCTGCCACGTGAGAGACAAACAATATCATTACCTCCTGTTGAACCCTGCTGATCAAAAGTGGAAATTCCAGTATCTGGTAAATAATACCGGCTTCTGCATGGGTAACATCAGGTTGGTACTTTCTCATGTGTGACGGGGATGGGCTTTCCCAAATAACTCTGAAACCAAGCGTGCTTTTGTTCTACTGTGATTCAGCGTCTGAAAGGTGTCCTCACTTCATATGAAGCTCCAACAGATACAACGATACAAACAAGCTGAGTCTTTGATTTCACCTTTTTCTTTCCTACAACACTGGACCGCATCTGTTAAGTTAAACGAGTCTCTGTGGTGAACCTGTTACTCACTCAGGTTGCAGAACGGGCCGATCCAACCAGCGGGGCAGGAACAAACGCCGCTGACATGATCACACGTCGCACCGTTTTGACACAAACACTTCTCCTGGCAGTCCAAACCGTAGAAACCCCCAGGACATGCTAGAACGCACACACAGATGTAAAGACTCTCTGTTACTGGCATGCATACATGCTAAGTAAGAGAATTTGGCTTCATGATCAAGCAGCTCCTCTTACGCTTTTCACAGAAGGTCCCCGTCCATCCCCTCTGGCAGGTACAAGCTCCGCTCACGTGGTCGCACAATGCGTTGTTCTCACACTGACACCGATGGCGGCACCCGAGACCAAACAGACCTGCTGGGCACTCTGAAGGAATATCACATACAGCACAGTTACAAAATATGATGTAACAGACCACACTGACATATTACACAAAATATACAAGGAGCATTTAACAATGTTACTTTGTGCTACCTCCAGAAAGCACCAAAGCATGATCGCTGCACATGTGAGAATAAGTTAACTTGGAGAAATGTGGGCACCAATCTGAGGATGTACTGTAAGCATTATTTAAATAGTGAGTATAGTGAGAAAGTTAAAGTATAGTCACTTTAAAAAACACCCTATAATAACATACTCTGATGGCAGTGCGTTCCAGTGAAACCAGCTTCGCAGTTGCACTGGCCTGTCACAGCGTCACAGCTTCCGTCTCCGTTTCTGCAGTCGCAGATTTGTGAACAGTCGGCCCCCCAGTGTCCCGCATCACAAGCTGCAACACAATCATATAAATGAGCTGAGTTTTTTGTATTTGGTTTTTCCACATATACGTCTCCTTCTGTTTAGCTCTGCAGCGATTGCTTCCGTGCTTCAGTATGATACCTTTCCTGCATTTGTGCCCAGTCCAACCAGGAGCACAGGTGCACCGCCCACTCGCAGGGTCACAGCGAGCGTTGTTCTCGCAGATGCACTTCATCTGGCATTTTTGACCAAAACGTCCACTCGGGCACACTGCATGAAAGAAAGAAAAAAAGACTGATCTACCACAGCCATCTGCACCAAACAACATGAGAAAAGCACCAAGTTCCCATGACATTTCTTCACTGCCATTCAGCCGTGAGTGAACACTGAAGAGCCAGCGGTTAGTGGAAGTGGAGTTATATTTCTTCTTCCAGTGAAAACATGGCTTCAAGCATATGAATTTGTAGAAAATTACCCTTCTGACTTCTACCATGTTCCTTCACTTCACATCCAAACTGCATCATTTTAATATTCCACAGTGCTGTCGTCCTTCTCATCCGGCTCACTGTTTAGTGCCTGTTGCTATGGAAACTTTCCCTAAAATGCTGCTACTCACAATTTTGGCAGAGTCTTCCCATGAATCCTGCAGGACAGTTACAGGATCCGTTGTGTTTATCACATATGCCGCCATTCTCACACCCCGGGCAGATCTCTCCACAGCCTAGACCCCAGAAACCCTCCGGACACACTGCAAAGATCATCATGAACATTTTCATGATTTTTATCATGTAAAATTTAAGTCAATTGTTTAGGTTTTTTTTATTTATATAAAAAAATGTAAGCACTCACAGTTTTCACAGTGGCGTCCTGATGTGCCTGCTGGACACTGACACTGTCCCGTCACTTTGTCACATGGTGCGCCGGTGCAGTTACAAGAGTGAACACAGCCGGGCCCAAATCTTCCCTCTGGACAGGCTGACAGTGGACACGCAGGAAGGATTCGTGTCAACGCAGGACCATGAAAACAAACACAAATAAGCCTAAAGCATGCAAAAATCAAGCCGTCCACCTTGATCGCAGTTCTCCCCATGAAGACCAGGAGGGCATTTTCGTTGGCACTCTCCGGTCACGTGGTGACACGACACTCCTGACTGACAGGCACACTTCCTCTCACAGCCGGCTCCATAAGTGCCTGGCTTGCATTCTAAAGACAATGTGAAAAGTTGGTGAGGAATCTGGGAATTATCAATACATTACAGGGTTGCCTGTTCAGTCAGAGTGTTAAACATCTTTTATAGTGACAACAGTTGGATGCAGAGTGATGCAGCAAATCACTTTATATATGGACAATGTGGTTTAATGTAAAATGAACTATTTGTGTTATATTATCAGATATTTCAGAACTTTGCAAGTGTGAACAATTTTAGCCTGAGAGGACATTTGCATTACAGTGTCACTGAAACAAATACTGGATTGCAGTAACAAAGACTTACAACTATATACATTTTTTCTATTTCCTTTGTGTCAGCTCGATACAAATAACACCAAATGTGAAAATCAGTCGAAACTTTATATCATCCACAAATTTTTTATGTATCATCTTCAAACTTCACAACAATATACTAGGCCACGGGGGGACACGAGTACCTAGGTTGGTATTTGATCTCGACCTTCATTGTTAGCGCCCAAGGTCAAAGTGGACCTTGAATTTTTTTTTTAGGAAAACCACACCGAGTAATGTGTCATATTAAAGAGCATGGAGCAAGCTGTAAAAATCAATTTTTTTTATTTTTTCAGTACGACATCCTGTGACACAATGTATGGTGTCACAGTGACACCATACATTTTTTCAAAAATCACACACTGCATGAATATATCTGAAAATCTCAAGTTTTTACAGCTTTTAAAAGCAAAAGATTTCTGACAATTCTGCTCCAATTGTATGGGTAAAGATGATACAATACACTATTTTAGTATGTATTGCTTTAAGGTCAAAGGTCATAGGTCAAAACTTAAGGTCACAGAAATTAGGAAAAAGCTCTAGGTTCCCCTGAATTATCTTCAAACTTTCAAGCAAAATATAAGTCATTGGGGGACATAAGCACTCTCCTTGTTTACTAAAAAACAGCATTATAAGACTTCAAAAAGATTAACATATTGCACTAAATCCCCATATTAACAGAATAAAACATCAAAGTTTCGGTATAGCTCTTGCCCTTCCAGTGGAAGTTGCAGTTTCTGAGTTTTGTATTTGTATAATTGTAATAAACAACAAGAATACAGATAAAGACACAAACACAACTTGTGCTTTGTGACTGTGCTCACCTTCCTTGCAGGTGTTACCATGGTAACCAGCTTTACAGACACAGGTGCCGTAGCGGCGGTGACACTCGACAGTGTTCTGCTGGTCACACTGACACTCTTCAGAACAGCCGGGTCCAAAAGTCCACTTGGGACACGCTGAAGGCGAAGATGAAGGAATCATGGATTCTTAAGTCACAGTGAAAGTAGCAGCAGGCCTGACCTTTTGTAATTTGTAGCTCAGCATGAGAAGCTGTTGACGCGTAAGCGGTGGGACTCACTGAGATGACAGAAGCGTCCGTAGAGTCCGGCATCACACAGGCACGCTCCGTAGGTGCGGTGGCACCGTCCATTATTGGCACAATTACACTTCTTGTTGCACTGCTTCCCATAGAAGCCTTTAGGACAACCTGAACCAAAAAAATACTTCTCTGTAAATGCAAGATATCTAGTGTGCCTTTAAAATAATTAGATTTTATCTTAGCAGGAAAACCTGCATTAAGTGAAGACACAAAGAGAAGCGTCTCACCGTCCTGGCACAAGTCTCCACTCACACCAGGAGGACAGCGGCAGTTTCCGTTGACGGGGTCACAGCTGGCACCATTTTTACACTTGCAGGAGAAGGAGCAGTTTTTGCCAAAATGTCCCTCAGCGCATGCTGTGGGGATGAAAGATAAAAAAGGATCCATTACAGCTTAAACAGTCAAGGTTGACAGGTTTCCACGGGTGTTTTTGTTGTGATGACCCACTCTACCCTGCCTTCCTTTCGGCCTGTGTGTGGCACGTCTCATCTGGAGACATTGCAGGATTGCTGTGGCTCGTTTCCCATCAGTGACACTGGCAACACCTGGGCCCAGCATGCCAGTGCTCTATAAAAGCCCTCAAAGCTCAGTTACTGTAAGATACCCTTCTTAGCTTGGTTGGTTTTTGGTGTGCGGTTGGATTTTTTTGCATACACCATTTCCTCACCCATGCGCTCATTTACACCATTGATCATGTTAACTACACACAACAGTTTTAAGCAGCATTTGTGTGCATCTCGCTTTTTGTCATGGCTGTGCAGCCTGGCCTGTGACAGTGTGTGTGAGGAGGGTCAGTGTTTGTTTGTGGGCTCAGTCCTCACTCTGGTTGCAGATAATACCCGTCCACCCGTCGGGGCAATCGCAGCCATTTTTCCACAGATTGCATTTTCCTCCATTAGAACAGTCGTCGCACGTCAAACTGCAGTCACTGCCGAAAGTGTCATCCAAGCACACTGAAAACACAAGAATCAACTTTAAGTGTGCAAGTTATGCTTAATCTCATTTTAATAAAAAACCTCTGACTTCCTGCTTCAGACTCAGAGCAGCTGCCAGACTATATAACCCTCAACGTGCCTGGCATTGTGGTAGTTAATTAGGATGTACAAACATTCTGGAAGCATGAAGCAAAATAATTTGTCCCCATCGTGTGATGTGTTCCTGCCATCACTGAGTAAGTCTGTCAGACAGCTTCACAGGAGCCATATAATCAGATGCAGGTTTACTGTTAATGATAATAAATCAACAGCGGTTTGAGATGAAACTCACCAAATTTTTCCGCTAGGTTACTCTCAGCCCTCAGCTCCCCTTCGTCATCTTCATAGTCGTCAAAGCGCTCCAGGGGTTGGCTGTAGTCCTGCAGCAAGGTGAGCTGGGGGCGAATGAGTGGCAGCTCAATAGAGCCTCCGCTGGACAGGGCCTCGACTGCATCTTCAAGTGCTACAGTGAGAAAAAAAAATATATTATACAAAATATACCAACATAAGAATCTTTCATTTTTATTCATGTGGCAACTGAGTAATATTGTACATGATGACACGATTGTATGCTGTGTAAATCAAAAGAAGAGGGCAATAGTGATGCAGATTATTCATTGTAAGAACTGATGGCTTTTTAAAGCTACTCTGTGCAGTTTTTATTTGAAATAAATGGTCCTATTCTTGTTTGCATGATCCATTATCGAAACAATTATCAGAAGATGATTACACTGTCGTCACAAAGGGATGGACACGGTCAGCAACAATACTCAGGTAGGCTGTGGAATTTAAAAGATGCTCATTTGGTACTGAGGAACCCAAAGTGTGCTTTCATGTTGTTGGACTCTGCCAGCTGAAAGTTGCAGCAGAAATCAAGACTCATCAAACCACGTCAAGTTTATCCAGTCGTCCAAGTGTATTGTGCCTCAGTTTCCTGTTCTTAGCTGACAAGAATGGCAGCCAGGGTGTTCTTCTGATGCTTTAAAGTTCAACGTGTTGTGCATTCACAGATATTCTTCAGTGTACCTTGGTCATAGCAAGTGGTTATTTGAGTTACTGTTTCCTTCCCAACAGCTCAAAGTAGTCTGGCCATTCCCCTCTGACCTTTGGCATTCCCTACATCACCATCACAAGAAAGACAGGATATTTTCTCCTGTGTGGGAAAATCTCAGTCTGTGTCACATTCAAAGTCACTTAAATCACCTTTGTTACTTAACGATATGTTAAAAAAAGGAAAGGAAAAGCTGGAACACATGGAAATTGGTTGGTTAGTTTCACTGATGTCAGTATCATGCTATAAGTATAATGTTATTACTTTAAAAGGTGCTACTTATCATTGGTACAGCTACTATACCATGTGTCTGTAAAACACAATGGTGGCTCAAAGGAACGCTGTTATTTCTGTCTCTGTTCACCTCGACACACAAACAGCATGAAAAGGAAGAGCTGGGTTCTTGTAGGTTGGAAAATCACTGGTAGAAGTGCAACACTGCAGTCCATGTGAGATTTGCCAGTTGGATGCATAGAAGGCTATCAGCTGAGCCATCAGCTGATGTGGGCTGGCAGTGAGATCAGCTGATCTGCCAGGATAGCATCTGAGCTTGATTTGCTTGATTTGGTTTTCTCACACTAAACACTAAATAGGACAATGCTACTGCCGCTCTAATTTTCTGGCAATACCAGTATCCCACTGATTCTTCCAGTTTTGACATCAAATTTGAAGCTGGCTCATTAATGTTTGTTTGAATACTACACCTATGCCAAATAAAGTTGGATTTCCTTGCATCTCACTGTAGATTAAACTAGTCCTAGCCTAGCTTGACATTTCCATTCTTCATATCCTCTTTTTAAACTTTTTGTCTAAATGACTTTACTGCACAACAAGTGTCAGTTTGCCAGGATTTTCCACTGGAATGTTTCTGGTGTGATTCCCGTTCGCCCACGCTCTTAGACATGATTGCTGATACTCACGGATGCAAGAATGCCGGTCCTCATCCAAACGGAAACCCCGGCGGCAGTAACACTGGAAGGAACCGGCGCTGTTCTGGCATGTGTGATCGCAACCACCGTTAGCGGCCAGACACTCATCTACATCTAAACAACACAGACGCACCACAGAATCAAATGCGTCAGAAGGAAAAACTTACAGCGGCCACTGTTTTTCCTCACTAAAACAAAGGCAACATTGTGCGTGTCAAACCGAAACTTTCCTTTTAAATTCAGCAGGATTAAACATTGCGTCTCATGTAAATGTAAGTGCCGTCCACACTTGGACTGAAGGTAAAACATTACCATCGCAGCTACACCCGTCTGAGTTGAGTCTGTATCCTGCAGAGCAGTAGCATTCATAACCCCCGGGGTAGTTGGTGCAGTCCTGCTCACAACAGGAGATCTCCTCTCCACACTCGTCAACATCTGCCAAGCACAACAAGCAGCAAGACAAAAATTATGATCCAACTGTAGTGATATGCTTCCCTGCTCCATGAGGGAAAATTTATGAGGTAATTTAAACTGTGTGGGTTTAACAGCCAATTAAGGCTAAAATTACAAGCGAACGATGATAACAGTGAACTGAAATTTGCTCTTTTTCTTTGCAAACTCTGGCTTGTATGAGCAAAGACCTGTTTTCCAAAAATACTCTTCCACCTCCTGACCACAAGGACATTTTTCTTTTATTAGAGGACTAAAAAAAATATATTTTCGAGTTGTGTAAAGTGTCTCGCTTTCTCTTGTTTTCTAGTTTTATTGTATGTGAACTTCTACGCCGACTGCGCCGTCGTCTCCAGTAAATGCAAAAATGACTATTTACGCTTGTCTGCAATTACAGTTATCACACACCTTCTCCACATTTTCTCTGGTGCAGCAAGCTGACTGGATTAGTTTTAATTCAGTTTAATTCACAGCATTGCCACAAATCACAAAAAGGTCAATTCACAATGCAGTTATGTTGGCTGACGTCATTTAAAAATATGTCTCCAAAAAAAAGGAAACTAAAGCTAAACAACGACCTTCATGCAGTTTGTATATTTTCTAGGATTACTCCAGTAGACTTAAAGTTTAACATTACTGCTCAAAATACACAGGAAGATGAGTATTTGTTGGTTTAGGTCTCAACAGCTTAATAGATAAATGTTTAATAATAAATTAAATATATAAGTTTAATAAAACTGTTGGAATAACAAATTTAGGCCAAAACAAAAAACCCCAAACAAACAAACATTTTAGAAATCTGTCAAAATCATGTTTAAAATTAGGCATTTTAATAATTAAACTAAAACTAAAGGACTAACAAATCAGTTCAAGGATTGACATTTATGGATGCCCAAAAAGTCCACTTTTGAAAGCTGTGGCGTAATTGATATTTGCACTTTAATTTAATAACAACACAAAAAAATGTCTGCCAAAAACAAGAAGGACAGAACCCCTAAAACAGACGGCACAGAGACACAGACACTGAGCGACAAACAAAAATGAGTCACTGTGAAACTGTCAAAATCACCAAAGTGGAACTCCAAAGTTTTGTAGTTTCTTTGCTGCTTTGCAAATTCTGATAAGTTGGTAAAACAGGTGTTTGTTTGTTTTTAAATAAACCAGTTTCTAATAAAGGAATAAATTATAACATACACTAATAATTTCATATGCGCTCAATACATTATTGTTTATCTCCCTTAATTTAGTAAACAACTAAGTATTGTTAAGTATATGTGAGTCCATCGCGCTCTCTTACCAATGCAGGTTTTAAGGTCTTCATCTAGCGTGTAACCATGGTTACAGGTGCACACAGGTCCGCTGGTTGAATGTTGGCAGTGATGCGAACATCCACCGTTGCTGTTCTCACAGCTGTTCACAATTTCCATCTCAATTCCTTCAGTACACAATAAAGTAACCGACGTGTGTTAATAACATGACATGTTTCATAAACAGAAATTAAAGGTGCTGCAATCCACTCGTGTAACTATATGCAGGCATGAGGATTTAAACTGACTGTAACACTGCTTTCCATCAGATCCCAGCTCATAGGCAGCGTTGCAAACACAGACGTAAGAGCCCAGAGTGTTATGGCAGCCGTGAGCACAGTTGGCCTCTTCTGTCTCACACTCATCAATATCTGGAGGAAAATGCATTGAAAAAAACAGAGTGAATTATTCCATCTCCGTCAGCGCTTAAAGATTATTCCAGTTATTTTTGCACACTTTAAAGTCATTGTTGCCCAACACTGATGGTATCCAAATTCTGCTTCTTCTGCTCCTCATTTATTGGCTGTTGTTCTTTAAAGCTAATTATTTTCTTTTCTTTTAAACTTTTAGAGCTACATGATGTATGATGCTCGACCTTGAAAACGTCAGTTGATGGAGCAATTTTACCATCAGGGAACATTTTCCTTGCGAATGTATGAATATTTGTTAGCAAACTAGTTTCACTTGCCACTCAATTTACTAGTTTACTCACTACTGGTCAGTTTACCTTCACAAGTTTTCCCATCAGCAGCAAGGGTGTAGCCAACTTTACAGTCACAGTGGGCCTTGCCACCATCAGCTCGACACTCGTGCACACAGCCTCCGTTCTGATCGGCGCAGGGATCCTGTACTGTAACACAAAAAAGCTCACACTCATACACATAAACTCGCACGCTGACAGTAAAGTGAGGAAAGCTTCAAACACAGCAGAGGGGAAAACTGTAAAAACCGACTGTTTTGCATCTTAAAGCAGAGTATAGCAAGTGGAGGGGGTTTACATCCACCCAGCATCTCCAGCTCTTTGCTCTTCATAGCTGTATGTGTGTGTGTTTAACTTGTGGAAGCCTGTCCAGTTTGGATAAGAACCTTCCTGCAAAAATTAGAGGAAGCTGTTTGCAGCCAACAATTACAAAGTAAAAGCATCTAGAAGACAGCAATTTAAAATACATATATGCATAATTTTCCACCCTCTGAGAAGCGTATTTGACTTTACGGCCTCAGAGATCGGAGTGATTAAAACGAGCAAGGCCGTCAAAACACAATTTGAGAAACAAAAACAACAAAGACTGCTGTGACTCATTCCAATTAAATATCTTATCCCATGAAAGATAGTTAGTCATATTCCAGCTCAGACATCCTGTAAGATAATTATAATTGGCAGCAGATGCTGAGGCAATGTGTTTTTAATGTTACGATCAAACCTGCAGGATCACACCTTCATAATCATCCAAAGTGCTCAGTTTCATTGGCGTGCTTTCCTACATCATCCATCAAATTATTATTCCTCTAGGGCTTTTCTTTCTTTTGCAGTGTGTCATTTGAACGTGTGATTTTAGTGCTTCCTACAACAGAGTTCAGAAACATGGGCACTCACATTTACAATGCTTGCCATCCTCCGACAGCGCGTAGTTCGGTTTGCAGCGGCAGCGAAAATGAGCAACAGACTGCTGCACACAGTAGTGCTCGCATCCTCCGTTGCTAACGGCACATGAAAGGACCGCTAAAAAGGCAAGAGAAAAAAAGATGTGATACAATAAAAGGACAACACTGAAAAAAATCCAGCATCTTTCAGAAGCTAATCAATCCACCCTGATTTGTCATGTTAGTCTTTGTGACTGATGTTTCACACCAACAGAAATCTTAAATTTCTCAGAGCAGTCACACTCCTGACATTCCTACACTCAGAGAACACCTCGGAGAGCCGCTATGCTTTGAGCAATGAGAGATCTATCACAGCAGAAACGCCAAAAAACACAGAGGAACTTGAATGGCAGCGCGCCTGCGGTGGACAGCAAGCATATGGTGAAGAGGCAGAGAGCGGTGTGAGCTCAATGCGCTTCCTTGTCTGAGTCTCCTCTCCCTGTAGCAACAGATCAATCTGGATCTCCTCACAGAAAAAAAGCAAAAAAAACCAGGTTGAAGCCCAAACAGCCCGGTGTTCTCAAAAGGTTGTTTTTCATGCTCACAGACCAGAGTCAAGGCCCACCCATCCCAAGCACATGTCAAACCACAGAGTGCTTTCCAGCTCAAATATTATGCAGCTTCACGCTAAGTGTGTGGGATACGTCTAACCTCTGCTGGCTGATCAAGAGCTGGATGAGATGAGCACAGAGAGGGAGACTGACTTGTTGATTGCTATGTGTGGTCCTTTATCCTCCAGTATGTATGTTTTCATGCTGTTTGGCACATAGTTGAAACTGACATAATCGTTTACTCGCTTGTAATGGACAGTGAGATTTCAGCACCAAATGTATTTTTGAACATGGACACAATTCGCAGTTTTAACAGACGGATATGAAGCATCCCAGAAAAGCAGCATTTGCCTGGAGTCAGTCCACTTGTGAACTGTTGGCGTAATCAGTCATTTTTTTAATGCAACAGCTGTCACATAAGAGCCTCTCAGGGACAGATGTGCTCTATAAGAAAATTAAATAACTACTTTACGAAGCCAAAAAACACATAATGATTTTTCCTCTGAATGTCATCCAGGACACTCTGTGTGCATTCCTGACGTAGAAGCCAGCGGCACGCTTATATTTTTTTGTCTATTAGATGTTTTTTTCTTCTAAACCACAAATATCTGATATTAGAGGAAAAATGCACAGGTACTGAGTAAACAGTGCACAGGTCATATGACAGTCGCCACACAGGCGGCAGGAATCAAGCTCAGGTGAGCGTTCGGGAAAAAATGACCCATAATAGCATTCTAATTTATTGTAATCCCTGCATCACTCAGTTTTTTTAAGTACTTGAAGAATATATGGATTCAGGTCTTCTTTATTTTCTCTGACTTTGTCACATCTAAATAACTTTATTTCATTTTGCGATGCCACGAACATAAACATGAACTAGCTGCAAAGAGCAAAAAGTCCATTTAGAGGACCACTTCGATTTGATTTGTTCCATCACTTCGTCCTCAGCAGTCCAAGCTTGCAGGCTTTCATATTCCCTTTTCTTTCTGAGCACTGAGGCTGTGTAACACATATAAAGAAAGGAAGTCACTTTGGTTAACTGCTATTACAGTTTAATGCTAAATACTACTTGATGTCCGGAGGAGCTGAAGTAGATCCATATGGTCAATATCGGCAATGTTGGTTACACAGTAAAATGGTAGGATGCACTTATTAGTGGCCTTAAGCTATTTTATCCAGTCACGCAAAGCAAGAGCAACAAAATCATTAAAAACACTGAACTGATGCAGCAGAGACAGCAGAAGCTCTGCAGGACAAATTCAAACAACTTCTTTAAATAGAGCTCTTGTACACAGAAAAGCAGTGGGATGGAGCTACATCATGATACTCAGTTGTGAGAATCTGCTGCTTTTCTTTGTCCTATGTGATTATAGCCTGAATATCTTTTGGTGTTTGAGAAGTAACTGAGAAGTAAACCAGCACATTAGCCCTCTGCATCCCAGAGATACACAGAATTTAACTGTTTGTTGCCGTAGTTTGAGGTTGATGTTGCGTAGTTTGTGTGGTGGACAAACTCATCTCATTTTCAAACCAAAGCATGTAAAGGTTAACCTTACATTTTAATTTAACAGTACATTTTACTGTACTGTGCTTACAATGAAAATTGATTTTAAGTGGACATGAATAAATAAAGGCCCAAGAAGTTAAACAATAATAACAATGGATGCAACCATACTACAAGCTTTCTCCAGGATGGGATGTTGGGTCTGATTCTCTCACAGGAGAGCTTAAAAATGGCTTTTGTACAAGATATCCAGTTAAAGGAAAAACTTCATGAACCGACTAAATCTGGCTTCACCACCAAATGTTATTTGAACCGCACCACAATGGGGCTTTTTGTCAGAACCAAAGGGGTCGTCTGAAACATAACTAATGTGGTTTAGATGATTAAGTACCCATGTCAAAAACCATATGTGGCTAAACTTCAATGAAATAATGACCAAAAGAAAAAAATAACACTCAAAGACTCAAAGAAGCTTCCAGTAGCTCAGTTCCTCCAAACCACTGTCTCATTGTTTGTGTGAGTATTG
Source organism: Haplochromis burtoni (assembly GCF_018398535.1). NCBI lineage: Eukaryota > Metazoa > Chordata > Actinopteri > Cichliformes > Cichlidae > Haplochromis > Haplochromis burtoni. The sequence continues at coordinate 552,542 of NW_024582739.1, forward strand.
AACTACATGAGGTTAGATTACAAAGTGCCTTTGGACGTCTTCATATTCTGTCTCTAATGGGATTAAATAAAGACCTTCCCCATCATCATTATCGTCATGTTACTGTGTTTAAACATTTATAAATGATGTTTTTAGACCTTTTTGCACTTTCATTGACATACATATTATGATTACAGCACATATATGGTGCTGTAACCCTACAATGCTATTTCTGTTATTCATCTGCAGCAAACCAGCAACAAAATCACTCACCGAGGCAGGTGCGGCCATCCACGTGAAGCCGGGAGCCCGGGTGACATTCGCAATAGTAGGAGCCCCTGGTGTTAATGCATCTGTGTTGGCAACCTCCATTGTGGACCTGGCATTCATCAATATCTGCATGGAAGGAGGGATACAAGTGAAATACTGAAGCGGGACAAAAGACAGAAATGAGTGCAATTTAAATAAATCTTCTCATTATGGGAGAAAACTAATGGTTACCAGACTAAAACCAGATGAGATGCCGAGCTGAGAGAGGAAGTTAATACGGGTTTTAGGGTAAAGATGTAACCCAGGAGGCGAGGATGAGGTGATGGATGAGAAGGAAAAGTATTTTACAAGTGTGTTGCAGCTCAAATAAAACAAATCCCACCATGTGGTAACAACTACCGCACATTTAGAACCAAATTGAAATTCCTGCGCTTCTTGTCAAAGCCCCTCAGGTGGAAAAACATATGGAAAGTTAAAGTGGAGGATGCAAAACATACACATTCCTCTCAGCCAAGCATGTGGATGGTAAGCAAACAAAAGAAGGCGGAAGCAGCGGTGAGAGAAACACGATCACTCACAGTGTGACCAGATTTCTAATGAAACAAACCACATTCTTAAACACTTCTTATTTTAGGAGTCACAGGCAAATAAATTGTTTGGTGTGTTTCACAGCAGACCCCCCTGTGAGTCCTGAATTATGAGGTCTGTTTGGGGTTCTGCTGGACGCTAAGTCAACCCCCAGGCTGGTGACAAGTCACCCTTTTGCTTTAATATTACTAGAATCATCACAGTGGAGTTACTGGAAAGGTTGTCGACTGCAACAAGTGATGTGACACATTAAGAAGGTGAGTGTGAATGTTTTTTGGCTGCCGGATGATGCCTGTAAAAATAGCCAACACATCATTAAATACTATTATTCAGCGCCAAGTTAAATGTCTGGTTGAGAAATGCATTGTTCCGAACAGTCCTGGCCTCAGGCGGCCATCCAGCAAGGAACTATTTCAAGAATTCACTGGAATTCCTTTGGAAAGAGTTTTCTGAAAGTTTCCCTAAACTAGCTGATTATTTTAATTTACTGAACGTAAATATTAGTTTAATTTCATTTATTTCACATAACTGACTGCCTCGTTTCACAGACCACACATCTGGTCTTCAAGAGACATTGTAAACAGTTAAATGTAAATAAAATCTAGAAATAACTAATCAACATTCATCATGGTGCAAACTCTCCGTCACATTAAAAATAGACACTTTCATTCTCTAGGTGAAAAGAAAAATGTGGACATTGATGCATAAATGCAGACGCCTCTATATATGGCTTTGCTTTGCATTGACTCCCACAGTTGTTAGATGTGCCAAATAGGGTAATTTACAAAGTTTAAAATGGCCTTTGATGTCAACATAAGCAAAATATATGCACAAACCCTTTGATGGACTGGGAAGCTGTTTAAGTTGCAACTTCTTTCATGGGAAATGTAAATGGGGCAAGAACTATGCATTGGGTGGATGGAAGAATAAAAATTAGATAATAGACTGAAAACGAGATGATGGATGAGGATTAATTATTCTTCAAGCGCACTTAAACTAAAAGAAGGATCTGAATATAAACTCATGTATACAGTGACACAATTATGGTCCTGCTGCATCATTAATTTTTAAGTTAAAATGCCAGACTTATGTCTGACTGGGATTAGTAGAGGATGGATGAATGGATGGATGAACGGCGGACGGGTGGATAACAAATTTGGCGAGATTTAGGACACAGTAGTACTTGGTTAGAGGAAAAGATGATGGTTTTGGGTTAAACAGACTGTTTATTTTAGCTCATCTGGTGAATTCAAGTTCAAAATTCACTCTGTGTTGTGTTTTGGTTCTCACGTACTCCTAAGGGATATCTGTAAATGCTAAACGCTTCAGTATGTTCCCCATTTACAACTACTGTGGGTTTATCAGAGCTTTTTCTTTCTTTCTTTCTTTCATTTCTTTTTTTTTTTTTACCAAAAACAGCTGGCTGTTGCGTCTGAAAACGAATATTGCGGGCCAAAAAAACAAAACAGCTGTAGCTAAAAGCTGACAGAACTACAGCTTTTAATAGACCTGAGGGGATGTGCTGAGCTGGGTTATGAATCTCTGCGATTGTATGAGCCAGTAAACCATTTCACAATAGACGTGCACAAAGTCTTTTAGTACAATATGTAAAAATATTGATCATGGCAGCTGAGATAGTACATTTTGTGGTCTGTGAAAAGAGTAAGTACGGATATCAATCTCTAAATCAAAATTTGGTCTCCATGTGCTCGTGTCACACTGTGTGGGATACAGGCAGTGTGGCACCCTCACAATCCAAATCTGAGCTTCACGCAAACACTGTATTCAAGTTTCCACAGTATAGACTCGTGACACATAAATCAGAACCCAAAGTCTGTCACCTGACGTTATAGCACACGATGGTGGAAAGCTGTGTTGTAAATTATGAAATCTCAGTGGTTATTATGATAACAAAAAAGGATAATAAAAAGAAGCATATGATTAGAATAAGGACATAAATGAATGATATGAGCATAAAGGGACTAAGATATTCATGCTTAATGGTTCTTATGAAAACCAGCCCAAGAAGCTGAATTATAGCAATATCCTTCAGCTGAACTTATCCACTCTCCGTAATATCCCGCAACATCCTCCGTTATAGTGCCCGGAGCTGAAAAATGGTTCTCAAGTTTGGTTTTTTTGCTCTCTGCTGCCCACTTTAGCTTCATTTTACTCAGAAAAGCTGGCAGAGCCCCTACTTTCATTTTTCCGTCCATGCTGCATGTCGTCCTCTGGTTTGGTTTTGCATGAAACGGGACCAACACTGTGGAACTCCTGTTCCTGTGCCGACTGCAGCACACAGGCAGCGGATCAACTCCAGCCTGCTTTCCACATCCAGAACATAATCCTCCTCGATCTCCAGCCAAAGCCTCAACAGCACTTGGCTTTTAAACAGGGTGTATTAATTCTCTGCCTGTAGCTACCTACAGCACGGTGTTGTCTTCAAGGAAAATTACTTAGGATCCATTTAGGATAGATGATATTTTTTTTTAATTTGGACATTAGAACAAATATTTTTGAACAGTCTTGACTCACCACCAAGAATTACATAAGGGACCATAGGGATTATCCCTCACCGCAATAGTCAATGAAGCTCATTTTTTCATGTGCTGATAAAAGTGAAGCATTTATCAGAGAGAAAAATTAGCTGAACGCTGCCAGACAGAGCAGACACATTATCAGTCAGATGGATTAACTCCTCCTGCTACTGTAAACTCCCTACATGTCCATTTAGCCCTCTGTAAAAAGAAATGTGCTTAAAGATTTAAAAGAGAAATGCAAATTGTTGAATTTTCTGTAATATGATACAAAACGTACATATTGTAAAATAACACAAAGGTGTGCAATTTAAATATCGGCGCTGCTAAATAAGTAACCTTCGCATTTCTTTAAAATTTTATTCCAAAATCAGCATTAGAGCTGCTGCCACTGCTTCATTTGCATTTTGGCTCAGAAATGATCACTTACCTGCAGCCAGGTAGCCAAAGTTGTAGCCACGGTATCCATGGTAACAGTGTGGCCTATAGCAAATCCTTCTATAGTGACTGTATGGATAGTTTGCAGCAGAAGTCAAAGACACCACTGCTACAATGACCACCAAAATAAAAATCCAGCTTCCTGGTGACAAAGCCATGGCTTAGGTTTAATAAATCAAAAACTATTTAAAACAAAAGGGGAAAAAAAGATTTTAGAAATGCCCAAAGATCTGTTGCAAAAGATCTACTGTCAACATTTTTGTTAAGGCTAATAAGTTTGTTTGTTGGCTGGCAATGGACGACCATGCTCCAGTAAAGACTGGTCTGAAATAACATGGTAAGTACTTCTTTTTCACTCTGTCTCCTGAATTTTCTTTCCCCCTCCCTCCATCTCCCTCTCTCTACTTCACCCTCCCAAACCTCGATGTCCATCACACCATAGATCCTCCTCTCCCTCCTTTTTCTCTTTCCCACTCTTTCCCACTTGTCCCCACATTTCACTATAAGGAGCACATCCAGTACTACATTAACTACATAGATAGATTTAGAAAAAAAAATCTGTATTTCACAAGCCAGGAGTGATTGATTTCTTTGCCTCATATTGCTCACTCAGCCACTGTGTTTTCACATTTCTTCAAAGTATATTGTGTGTGTAAAAAGGATTTATGAGCGCTCATAAGTCAGGTGTTGGAGAAGGAATGTGAATCGTCTAGAGGATGTGCTGACTAATATATTTTTCTTTTGATACTGACATGTATCAAAAAAGTCTGTCACCAAAGGAACGTCAAATTTGACGAGTGCCAGAAGTCAAATTCGGTATTTTCAATCCAAACATCTGAGAAAGGAATGCATCTCACGGGCTATTCAATAGCAGATCCATTGTGTTCTCTCTCATCTGATGCCAACACATACAAACACCGCAGCACGACCCCAACAGTGCTGTAAAGAAAAAGTGCAAAATCATCCTTATGATCAGAATCCCATCACCCATTGGAAGAGAAATGATACGAAGAGGCTTCTTTTATGACTTTTATAACTCCTCTTTTTAATAATTTATCCTTAAAGTCTTTGTGCAAGCATCTAAGAAGTTTGCAACATTGTACATTTATGCTAAACAAATATTAGAATCACTGGGACAATGAAGCCAGCCAGAAAAGAAAATAAGCCTGATTAAGTAAGGAGTCTGCATAATAAGCCCGAAGCCTGTGAAAACAACTCACCAGAGTAAAAAGGAAATATGGATCGAGTACCAGCAAAGAGAAACTTGGCAACACCAAGGTGTTTTCCTTTAAAAATCATCTTTACAGTAAGCGCTCTGTTCTCTGGGTTAGCGTGGGCATCTAGTACCTGCTGATTTTAGTTTGGGATTATTCTGGCGTGTGCTAAGTATTACTCTTCCAGTTTGTAATGGTCCGAGCTAAAAAGTTAATTTGACATGACGGCTAACGTGTTGACACTACGGCTCAACACTCAACATGACAACTGTTACTGTTGGCTCTCTCAGCACTGTTTGTGTCAGTCCTGCAGAGTCCTAACAAATAAATAAAAAGAAATTTGAGCATTTTGCTAACTGTTTAAAACGAGGTTCCCCAATGCACTAACGGGCTGGTTTATAATCCTACCAAGAGTGATTTATTCTTGAGGGCCATAGACTGTAAATAACAGATGGACATTGATACTCTGATGCCATCCACTGCTTCGAACTTTGCATTTTGGCAGTTACCATCTTCTTCTGTTAAAAAACAGACGTCATGAGTGGGTGTTGGATTTGCTGGAGAAAGAAATAATCCTGCATGTTTATATCTGGGTTATGAATCATACCCTGGTTTATTATCTATTTTTGTCTACTATAATTTATTAAATGATATCCTAGTATATTAAATGAGACTTGAGACTCGCCTCCTTTAGGCCATTAGAAAGAATAGAGCCTTAAGGCAAGTCTGTTCCTACCAACAAGTTATGTCTCTCTTTCATATACAGTGCATGTGAAAAGCTAACTGAATTGATTTGTCTCTCATCTGGACTCCTGCGCCTCTGCAGCCCTCTGAGCTTCGGGCTGTCATCGAAATGAAAAGCAGATCACTTTCCACAGACAGTGCGAGACACACAACTCTAGCTTTAACATCTAAAGCATCGAACATTGAAAGCTTCTAGCCTGTCAGTTACAGACAATTAGGGCATTAATGCTGAGGGTAGCTGTTTTTCTCCAGTACACACCAGTGGCAAAGACACACAGCTATGAAAAGCCAGCTGTGACAACGTTCACATCAGCTCTCCTAATAACCGTGACCTGGATCAGATCTCTCTCTGGTTCCTCCTGCAGCCGTAGCACCGAGCACTCCAGCGTCTCTCCTCTGGGCTTGGCTGGTACACACAGGATTCATTATTCTGATTAAAGCCCTTGCAGAGATTTCCTAACCAGAAACATCAAACTATCATGAAGTGAAAACAAATCTCATGGGAAAATATCAGTTTTGATGAAATACAGGGCAGAGATACTGGGCTTCATGATAGATAGCTACAGTTTCCTATTTAACAGACACTGAGTCATGAAGAGCAGATGTCAAGATAATTTTATTATCTATGATGTGCAATGTAAAAATAGCTGGTACTGTGGTTCACTCAAATTGACAATCAGATTGTTTTGGTATGAGGTGACATTTCCAAGTAGTATTAAACTAATAAATGGCAACGAATGTTCCCTTTACAAGGGATCATTTGTAATGTCAGAGTAACTCGTGCTTTTAGGCGTTATCTACACAGAGACAACTGCAAGTCAAAAAAGAAAAAAATAGCTTCACAGCTGATTATTTTGAGAATATTTGTATCAGAAAACCAACCATATGACAATCAGAACCTCAATGTTTCCATCATAAATAATCTCATTTTTTATTTTCATATTTTTCATAATGTTTGTTTATGAGATGAAGTGTTACTGACAGCACAGCTCTTTTCTGAACCCGATTCTTTTAGAAGTCTCTTCCTCCCCATCGTTGCCAACTTCTTGCTAATAGTGCCTTGAGGCAACTGTTGTTGTGATTTGCCGCTATAAAAATAAATAACTTCCAGGGTTAAAAAGCTTGCTCAAGGGCATCCCGATGGAAGAAGTTCACTACTTCTTCTATCCTCCTGCCTGGAGCTAAAACCACCAACCTTTAGGTCACAAGACCAATTGTAGCCCATACAGACATTAAAGGGAAAGTCTTTGTCACCTAACCCAGGTAACTTTGCAATAGTATCCTTCACTGTCATTGGTATTTAGTTCAATCAGCTGCCTTGACGTTTAACTTCAAACCATTTAACTTGCCCACTTTGGGCCACCAGCAGTCATTTCTCTTGCCTGATGTCCCTGAATGTAACTGACTTCTTGTGGCCTCTGGTCATTCCCTTACTCTCCAGACCCACAGAGGCCATCATATAACTGTTTTAAGAGACTGAATCTGTTAAGGGGCATCCACACATTGTTACATATCACTTTGTTGCTGACACTTGGATACTAGTGTACTTTTCAGGCTACAGTTGCCTAGGTAACCTTCATCATTTCCTGTGTGGATGCCCTGTAATTATGATAATTTATGTGCCATTAATGCACTTAAAATGTGTAAAATTCCCAGAGCGCTGTTTTGAAATTAAACACCACACTGACCTTGACATGTTTTTCCATCTTCGTTCAGTTTCTGTCCAGGAGGACACCTGCAGTAGAAACTTCCAATGGTGTTACAGCAGAGAGCTTCACAGCCTCCATTGGTCTCCTCACATTCATTCACATCTGACAGGGGAAAAATACGACAAAGCACTGATGAAATGTTTATTCCTCGCTTTTAATCTCCTTATTATTATTTACATGTGAACTAAAGTGAAACCTCTGAGAAAGAAGAACAAAGGATAGATCATGCTAAATGAAAAGGATGTACTGAAATAGTGTCTAAGATAAAACAGGGTTATGCTTCTTTGAGCATGAGAGACTCTCACTTCCTTTTCATGTTGTTCTATTGTGTTTTAAATGTCGTGCGCGAATAAACTTGGACGTGTCAAAAGTACTGAAGGGCCTGGAACTACAAGAAAATCGCTGTGGTAAACTCGGTGCCCTTTTTCCATCCTTCAGTTTGTTTCTTGGTACCAACTTGAAGGAAAATAGGGAAAAAAAGAAGAAAAAAAAGAAAAGAAAAGGTAGAATATATCCAGAAGAGAATCAAACTATAAACAGCGATTAATTAAGCGGAACAAATGGAAATATGAGGCAGTAACATGTTGCCCTCATTCACTCTTACCTGCAAACCTACTTCAACATGAACCAGAGCAAGGATTTGTCCTGTTCATGCAAAACATCCTGAACACTTCCACATAAGCTCACAGCTTTCCATTTCATTCCCAATCGTTAAACGTGCTGCCAAATCTGTCATCAACGACACAAGATAAAATCTTTCCCTGCAGTTCCCAAACTACCCATAATGTCCAGGGTCAGATACAGGCGCTGACAGTCCAGCATATCATAACTGAAGCAGCAGAGATTCCACATAATGAGGAGATGTTAAAATTGAGAATAAACGGAATAATGTGTAACAGATTATTCAGTTTACACCACAGTTTAAGGACACGGATGTGGATTCACTGCATTACTATTAAATTTAGTTCATATGGAACATTGTCAGCAGAGATCATGCTCGGAGCAAAGTTTTATACCTGATGACACTGGGTGTTTTACTTGCCATGCCAGCAGAAGGAATCTTGGACTGAAAACTGAAGACTATGGAAAAAATTAAGGGGGAACATTCACTTGGAAGTTGGCACCTTGTAAACTTTCTCCACGTTCATAAAAAGAGGAGAGTTACTGTACAGACCGACGACTACGAATGCAGAGAAAATTGCTTTATTAGAGCTTTTTTCCCCTTTACTAGCAAATCTTGCTCACGTCGCAGTGCCAGCGTCTCACCAGCTAATTATACCATTTCCCTCTCGGTTTACAACATCTGGAAATGTTCGGACTGAAAACAGCGAACTCTCTGTTGGCAGTGAGATGTCACCTTTAACATTAATACAATTTTATTACACAGTGAAACGTAATTTATAATCAGTTTATTACACCGATCCTTCTTTGAAGCAGTACAGCTAGAGACCTAATTTGTGATCCTTACCAATTTTTATATGGGACCTACATCACAAGAGCTTAAATTAATGGGTCTGGGTCCTGGGGTAAGAGAGAGTGCCCACCTTTTGCTACAGTTCATTTAGCCTGTAATATATGGACCGTGGAAAACGGCAGTCTCGATGCAGAAAAACAACCAGGCAACTTGACCTGAAGTCAAGGTCAGAACTGAGCACTGACGACCCCTCTCCATCCCCAGGCCACACACCTGTGGCAGCTTGAGCAGGGGTTTGAGCAGGGTCACTGTCACGCTCATCATTCTCTAAGTCTTTCTGCCCAATAAGAGAGCAGGAATGTGGAACTTCAATGGGTCAGGAAGAAAATACACAAAGCAGCAGTGGAATACTGAATGTCTCCCCTGGCTCAGTAACATACCATATAGTCCTTATTTCTCCATCAGGATGGCAGTTTTAATGAGCGAGACTTTGGATGGGCTGCACACAGAAATGGAGCTTTAATTACATTTTAGGTATATAAATATTAAACACTGTATATATTTTCCTTTTGCAATGGAGAGTATTTGAAAACACAGTAGATAAAAAAAAAA
>NW_024582739.1:562472-591550 GCF_018398535.1 Haplochromis burtoni
CCAGCCACAAAAGTTATCTCAGATTTTTAAACCTAATGACTACTGAGCTGAATATGGTGGCTGAAACAGAGGTTACAAACCTACTTTAACCTAGATGGGGGGTTGGTGATATATTTTTCCATTGCACTTTAACCCATCTATCAAACCGTCACCAGACTGAACCTCCAGCAGAGGTACCAGACACTGAAACAAGAGCTTTAAAGTAGGGAAGCGTTTAAAGATCAACGCCATCCCGTGAACATCAGATCACAGAGGTTTCTTCTGCGCCTCTGTGGTGGGGATGAGTGTGTGTGTTTTTTCCAAAATGAGATCAGATGCCTGGAACATAGCAGTGTGTCTGCAGCCCAACTTCTTCCCTCAGTCAAAGGGCAGCGCTCAGGGTTGAACCCATGTGGTCTCTCATGAGACGATTTCACCATATGGTAGATACCTAACTGTGTCAGTTATGCAGCACACGCTTCTCTTAGAGATAAACCAATTATACGTCAATTTTAACATCACTGAATTTACACCAGAAATGATATGATAAAATAAAAATCATTGAGTTAAAATCTCATCTTTGGATGTATTCAAGGAGTTAGATGAGACAATCACTTAGCTCAGTGTTGCACAACAAAAGATAACAGCAGCGTATGTCAATCATATCCTGTTCTTGGTTTAAAAAATATATGCCTTTAATTATTTTATCCATAAAATGTTAAAAATGCCAATCACAATATGCTAAAGTGATGAGTTGAATATATAAAAAAAGGAAAAGGCACTGAGCTGCAAAGACGCATCTAATATGCTTGATTTTTATTTCCTTTTCATCAAATTTGGTAGAATTACACTGAGAATTTTTACCACCAAGTTCTCCCCTCTTGCTGGTAGGGCATAGGCAAAGCACCTCATGCCCAAGTCACCCAAAGGACATCCTACTCAGTTGCCTGAGTCACCTAAACTAGATCTTTCAATATGGAGAAGTGACGGCTCTGAGCCCCTCACAAAAGACCAACCTCCTCATCCTGCCTCAAACAGAGAGTCCAGACACATGTCTGCCATTTTGACCAAAGTACAAATACTTGTTTTGCCAGAGGTTTTTCAAATGTCACTCAGTATTTCACCCAATCCTCTTGTCCAAGGCTTTTCTTATAGTTGTGGAGCTGTTACTGAGTAAAATTTGAGATATTCATTGGCGGAAACTGAAACAACGTACATCCTGAAAACAAAATACATCTAATTTACTACGGCTTACTTTCATATTAGCCCGGCAGCAGAGTCACTGTGTTTAGTTTTATTTAGCCCTCTAACAAAGACGTGCTGATACAACTGCATGCTAATTTTGGAGGCTGTAGTTAGTGGTTCGGTATTTTATTGCAGTGTACTGAGAGCTTCCTGATGTTTATAGAAGAAGTGGGGCCACATTCCCCAAAACCAAGACCATCTCCTCTAACACCATGAAATAAAAAGCTCATAAATTATTACATTACCATTAAGGAGACGAGAGAAGAGACACTATTTTATCAAATACTTATTTTTAACTTATTTACTTCATCATGGACTAACTACACTGACTACAAGACACCCCGAGCATAGGAATGACTAATAGCATCATTAAAATTAATTTCAAGCAAACCCTGGAACTGGTTCTTACCTTCTAACCTCTTCAAGTATAAATAAAGGTGGAGTTTCTTCTCATTGTTCTCTGAAGTCAACACAGTCATTGCTACATCGCCATGAAAGACAAACTGAGCTGTTATGTCTTCTTGAATTCTAATAAAACACATCTTTGGAAATGTATGAAAACTGTATTTCCTCACAGTGGACACTCTGTGCTAAAGCAACCTGTAAAGAATAAGAAAATAACGAAAGCTCCTCTACAACTTTCTTTAATGCCTCTTCAGAAGGACATATCTCTTCTATGAAAGTTCAGCTGCAGCAGATCTTCGAGTTTACATTTTTGCGCTGTATTGTGTGACTTCCTCAGATAAAGATGACCACTGCTCCCAGTAGGTTGAGGCTCATGTCTTGCTGGGCTAGCTGTGCCAAAGAAAACCACCAGGCCTATGATATTATCTCGAGGGGGTCACGGGCTGGAAAAATTGCAGCATTCACTGAAGATCGGGGGGAGGGGGGGGGGACGACACTGTGGATATCACTAAGCTTTTTCCTTTTAGGGCCCTGATCTAAAACCCTGCTGGTGTAGAAATGTGCTTTGCTAGTGTTCATTCTTCGCTGTATTCCCTACAGTCCTCACAGCTGCTTTCATTTACCAGGTGCCGCAAAGATGGGATTGGCTCGAGGTTGCATGAGATGCATTTGAGTCAGAAGTATCACTGAGACTTCTCTGCTGCTGAGCTGCACACGCGGCAAAAGGTGAATCACAGTTTACAACTGAGAAACTCATTGCCCACTTCACACTCTTCAAAATCATCCTCTCCTTTGACCTCCAGTTTAACCAATCGATAAAATGTTTATTGTAAAAAGGCTCATTCGGAAAGGCAGGAGCACAAACCTGAAATGGTGAAATGGGCTCAACAAAGCTCACAAAAATATCATCAAAGTTCGCATTTTATAAACACAGTAATTCCTTGGAATGCCAAGTTTAATCTCAAGAAGCAGGCAGTGTCATTCTGATGTTTAGTCCTTCGGTTCAGGTCTAAATAAATCAGTTAATAGATTTATAAAAGTCTGATATTTCATGCATATTTATAAATATTGCTGAGAAACTCTTCAGATGAGTCCTGCTGCCCAGATTTAATACAAAGCACGTTTAATATAAAAAATATCAGAAGTAAAAAATAAAGAAACTCAACATACGTATGTATCTTTCTTTCCTTCACCTCTGCAAGTCATCAGCTCAAGTTCAATACCGCCCCCTACTGGTAGCCTTCTGCTACATCAGTAGCATCCAGGTGTGAAGCCATTTCTTAAGCTGACACGCTGCGATCCAGCTCTGCTCCTATTCATCCTGTAACTAAAACACAGCTGCTACAATTCACAGTCCAAGAAAACCGCACGCATCAAAGTGCCTGTTCTGATAAAACATCTTTCACTTTGGCGTGCCACACTGGCTTTTACCAGAAAAAGTGCATGCCCTATTAAACATTTTATAATTTCCACCCTTAGTCATATTTAATGCATTCTTAGTGCCAGTTTGAGGCACGGGTTTCTTCCCAAAGCCCTGTAATTGTGGCCAACATGCTGCTGAGATTTTGTTAAGTGGCACTGGCAATAGGACGTGGCGTGGCTTTCCTTAATCCAGAGAAGTTAAAAAAAAACACCCTTTAATGAAAACCACACAACGACCTCTATGATGTGTATTTGCTTCTATTGACAAACCGCTAACGTTTCCATGAAGTCATTTACAATCTGAATCAGGTCTTGAGTAGAAAGTTGTATCATGGAGGAAGGTGTAGTTAAAACCTTTTAAAGTACTTCTAAAATCTAAAAAGAAAAAAAACATCCTCGTAACCAGGCAAGAACTAAAGTCAAAGTTTGCTTCAAGATGAATCATTCAACTTGTGGAGTGAACAGACTCTGTCCACTCTCTCTGGGCCCAAGCACAAAAAGCCTCTGAAAGTCATGAATAAATGCACCTCCAACACTGACCCTCCAGAGCACGACAGCACTTGGTTCCCAGTCAGTTCGCTATGGACACCGAGGAAAGAAAAGTTGCTAACTACTGTAAAAAAGAAGTATAAATGTTTATTAGTTGAAATAATTCTTGGTACCAGCTTAAAAAGAAATGACTTTTGTTGTCTTTACTTCTTTAAACAGCTCATAAAGTCAACAGTGGTGTTTTTCTCATGTTCTCATGTGAAAACAGATGATCAGAATGTAAATTCACTGCTTATCTGTCGACTCCGACAGTTGTGTTTTGTTGTTGTTCAGTTTCTGTCCAAAGGCATGTGTTGACAAGAGGAAGAGACAAGCAGCAGATAGCTACACTGACAGAATCACTGAGAGGCTGTCTGACTCTCAGGTCAAAAAACGAATCAAATGACTGTAGTCTGCAGCACTCTGTGTGCAGCTTATCACAGCATATGACTGCTGAGACCTGTTTCCTTTTCTTTTTTTTAATTCTTGCACATTTGACCACAAGAGAATTCTAAGCGATATCAAATAGACTAAATCCAGTGTTTACGTTTGTTTAGTGAACATTCTGCACTACTGAGTCCTAAACTCCTCTAATCCCTCTTTTGATGATCCATTTCACTGCACTGATAGGCAAGCTTTTAAATGTTTGTGCGTATAAATGTGCAAAGGTTTGAGTGAAGTGTTCTTAGTGTGTATTTATGTGTCAAGGGATGACTGAACTGCTTTGTTCCCAGACATAAACAGCTGAAGTGACATTAGTAAAAATCCCAAAATCATGCAATAGCCAGTCACCCCAAACTGAAGTGTTGCAACCTGATTTAGACAACCCCAATCTTCTTCCATAGTGCTGTTTCGACTAATGATCCGATGGAAGCTAACAGAGCGGAAAGCTCTGAGAGATGTCTGTCCGTTCAAAATAAAGATGTTAATTAAAGGTTTCTGGCATCTGTCACTCAGTCTTACTTTCAGTAAAAGTTACAGATAAAAGCAGAAGACTGCAGCTGCATGAAGCCACGCATGTCTCTGGATAACATTTTATGATGTACACAGCTGAACAAGAGGACTTTGAGGGATTGCCGTCTGACCCTTATGCACGTGCTCTCTCACCGCTCTACCTGTTAGGACCTGTCTTCTCAAGCTTTGACCCAGGAGTTTAGAGCGCCTGGGAAAGCACACTGAGGTCTGCAGGAATCCAAAAATTACTTGTTGTGGTTTCCAGCCTGTCTCCGTCTTGGCTGCACACACTACAAAGGTATGCACAGGGCATGAGTGCAGGGAAAGTCGCCCAGAGCCAAGTGCTTTCAGGGCAAAAGATGGCAGGTATGTGGCAGGCTACCATGGTCAAGAGAAGGAATAAACACTGAAAACATTGACGTTTGGATCGATTGATGCACAGCTGTGACATTCTGCATAGGACATCTTGGTTGATTAATATGTGAGTCGACCGGCAAGCTGAGTAATGCTAATCTGAAATGACATATATGTTAAAGAACATGAATGAACAGCTCAAAACCTTTGTCATTAAGAACAGGATGCATCATAGGGTCTGTTGGCTGTTTTTAAAAAAAGGTCAGCTCCTGAGTCAGCTCGCTCTGATCAGGTCTGAGGGCGACTCAGCTGTACGACCAGTCCACACATTAAAATTATGACAAATGCTAATAAGCTAAACAGAGAACTGGATAAATCTTTCTCCATCGCACTTGCACCACCCTCTCACATATATTTTATAGCATCTTTTCTTGTTTTGTGATTCCTATCGCTTTTTAAAGCTTCCACTTAGATAAAGAAAATCAAACTACAGTCTGATTTTTTTTTTTAAATACAGCCTTTGTATATGAAAGGGCCTTTTCTTCACATTTAACATGTGCTTTTCACACCTCAAGTAACATCAGCATGAATGGCAGCGCAGTGAAAGATAACACTGTTGGGTGAATGCTTGCTGAAGCTAAATGGCTTCCATATGAACACACAGCAGTGGAAATAATGTCACAGATGGAGGAAAAAACAGAGATTTGGTTCAAAATGTTGAATAAACAAGGAGCTGATAAGAAAAACAAAGGCCAAAAAAAGCAAAATGAGAAGAAGATATGAGAGTTCATCTGAATTAATAGGTAGCCCAGATCAGGAGAATCGGGGCACCGCTGGCAGATGAAAGGATCAGTCCACACTGATTACGCCTTTAACTCTGTTTTGCAAACTCTTGTCACTTCTGATTTACACAAACTAGATGCAGTCGGCCCCTGAGAGACCAGGAGCGACCTTTTATCAGGAATGCTGTAAAGACTCTAATGAGATGGGGTGGGAGCCCAGAATCTCGGACAATTATGGGAGATTAGGGTACCGTGCAGGATGCAATGGCAGGTAGGTAGGCAAAGATGTGCCCCTCCTCCTGACTGCACTCCCTCTCATTAGACATGTCTTTCAGGACTTCACAGGAACAGCGCTGTTCTCTCTCAGGGCTGAACGTAAATTTTTGGTTTTCAGTGTGGAACAGAAGACAGGACGTCCTCTTGTGTGAAAGAGAGACCAAACAACTGCTCTAACAGAAAAAAGAGCCGCCCTCTACTTTCAATATCATTGTTTTAATCTGCTTTGAGTCAGCTGCACTGTGTCTTTCTTATGTTGTTGTTTTGGTTTTATTTTTTATTTTTTCATTCCTGTTTCAACACACAGTCTGGTTGTCATAAGTGGTTCTTAAAATGGCAAAAATGTTCCGGTAAACGAAGTCCAGGCTAATCACAAAAATGCATCATGTGTGTCTGTGAGGGCAAAAATGTTTGAGAAAGTTTTCTTCTTGAATTTTATAAATTCTCTATTGTTTACATCAATATTTATTACTGGATTTCTTTACCCAGTACTGTTGCCACCTGTGAGAAACCACTTGTGTTCATCTTTGCTATGCCTTTAAGTTATATCTAAAAAGAAAAAGCCAAACATTTGCTGGTTTTATTTTCTTAAACGTGCCAATATGTTTTTCTCATATATGTATAATTTAACCTTCAATAAAATTTGGTTTTGACTGTTAGGAAGACACAAAAAAATGGATGAAGGTTAAGAAACATGGCGACCATGCAGACCAAAGACTTAGCCATTATTTAACTTTAGCTACAGCTTCTAGAATAGATGCTTCTTAGACAGAAGAGACAACTGAGTTTGAGCTTGTGAGAGAAAGAGAAAAAGGTTAGAGAGGGGAAATGAGATGGATGTAAAGAGATAAAAGAACAAAGAGGTGAAAAATGTGTGAGAAAAATAAAAGCTTCTGCTGCTGTTTTCCTGAGCCTGTACTGCACAGCGTCCCTCATTTGAGCCCATCTAGATTTCTCGCTATGTTGGTTGCTAACAAAGCTACAAGAACAAGATTAAACCTTCAAATGCTAAAAAACGTAAAACATGCCAGTGACTCTTATTGGTACATTTAAACTCCACTTTAGAGAGAAAGTGTTTCGTAAAAATTAAAAATTAAAAAAAGCAATAATAGCAAGATTATGCAACCACCTGACCTTGTTCAGTGTTTTTAAATCAGATCTGATTAACTTGTTTTAACCTTACGTTTGTGTTTTTGAGAAAAGAATGAAAGACATCACAACTCTCTCCAAGCAAAGTGAAAAAACAGACTTCAGCTTGTTCGGTCCTTTCAGCTGCAGCCTGTTAAACCCATCACAGAACAAAAGGGAAACCCTGCGAATGATTTAAACTGTCAGAGATTCCCTAGACTTTTACAATGCCATTGTCAGCTGTTTGACTTTTACAGCTTTCTTTTTTTGTGTCCAACTTAAAAAATGCTCTAAAACTAAAACGGTAAGATTATAAGCAGATAAAACAAATGTTATGAGTCCCTATATGAGATAACTCAAGGCTTTTGACCTCGTTTTGGAAGATGGACACACCAATCATAAGTGACAAACTGCTGCAGCTGGTCATCTCGCTACTTTATCTTCTGGTGGATTTACAGTCTGTCACGGTCGCACTGACCAAAATGAAGGATAATCGTATGAGTTATGGGCCATTGTTAAAGTGTTCCAACTGATCCATTCGTTCCCAGTTGTGATGCAGTTTGAGAGCAAGGGAACAAAAAATTAAGGTGCAATATTCCAGGAATCCCTTCTGTGATGAATTTGCCAAAAGCGAAAGAGGATTTTGCGCTAGTCATAACAATATTGTACTCAGTATTAAAGCATAACAAATTGTCAAAATGGCAGTACTACACCAAACAGTCTTTAGAGCTTTACTGTGAAATCTTACATTTTTCCTAAACTACCATGAACACTCTCTTCCTTTTCCTCCTGAACCATTTACCAGCTCACTGCACATCAAAAACATCTCCTGGGCCTTAGTTAAAGAAAGCCCAATCTATATTACGGCTAGTCAAACAATGGGATTATGTACTAAGTCGGTGTTTCGAGCATTTAAGCTATCTTATATCCAGACCATGGTGCACACATGACTTTCATTTTGGAGCACTTTGTCGCTTAAGCACTTAGCTAGCTCAGCATGGAGGTTTTGCAAATATTTTTCTTGATCCCAAGTAAAAACCATTCAATCATACCCACCATTCAGGGATTTATTTTTACAATGGGAAAGGTCTGAAGGCCTGCATACCGACAGCAGTGATCTCGTTACATTCCACAGTGCTCCTAAACACGAAGGGAAAAGATCAACTCTATGCAGAGACTTGTAGCACAAGAAAAAGACCAGTCAGCAAACGGTGACAAACAGTTACCCAACATTTTCAGGCATGGTGAGATACCGTGCAGCACTTCTGCTGTGAGTCCAGCTCAAGTTTAAAAGGGCACAAACTGCATCAACATGCTGGCTCGACCTTGGCTCTCTCTGCTCCCTCGCAGTCTCCAGCATAGAAGGACACCATAAAAGTCAGTGGTGTCACATAAATCAGATTGTTTAAAGACACAGTTACACTAATGATACTCTTCAACTTTGCACAGCAATGCCTTGCTGCATTCAAATGTAAAAACAAAACAAAACACGTGGTCAGTGACTAAAGCCCAGAAACAATTATAGACCTTCAACCAAACAGCCACTAATGTGGTTACTCACATCTGGGAGCCCTGAATAACAATCATTTAATCTCACTAAAGAGAAATACATCTTGGGTTTTTGAGAAAGAGATGCACTTTTATCAAAATTCAACAGACATGAACCAGGAATAGAATTCCTGTAGAAAAACGACATTTTTGTGCAGCAAGGGGAGGAGAACAAAACAGACAACTGGACTGTTGCCATTCTGGTTACAGTCTTTAAGGAAAGACCAGTAACAAAGTAGAATGGCTATGAGAAGAGGAACAATAGTACTGCAAAAAGAGCTAAATTTAAAATCTAAAGCTTGATGATGACAACAGATAAACTGTAGCTTGTACTTTACATGAAAACCAGATTCATGAATCCCTCTGAAGAGCTTCAGCTTCACACAAGGATGTCAAACTTATTTTACATCATGGACCACATGCAGCCCACTTTGATCTTAAGTGGGCCAGCCCAGTGAAACTCATTTAGTCTTAATATGAGGAAAATAATTACAATTTCAACAGTACATTTAATTTTTTCTATATGATAAATGTGTAAAATTACAGAAAAGGCTATGATAGCCCAACGCATAGACATATTTTCAGTAGATCTTTCTATAGTAGGTAGTGAAAAACAGGAACTTTTCTGTTATCTAATTGTTTATCTATTACTTTACTTTGTTTAGTATGAATGGAAATTGGCGAGGTCTTTATCAATAGGAAAAGCAGTGAAACTTTCCAAACTACACTTAAATGTTCAAAATCTATGAACTCCTTCCCATTTTCCACAGGCTCTCAGTGGGCCAGACTGGAAGTTTTGCTGAGCCTGTTCTGGCCCCCGGGCCTTATGTTTTACACTTCTGACTTAACAAAAAGACAGTGAGAGATGGTCAGAAGCAGCAAGAAAGACATGAGCAGATAAACTGTATGGAGACCATATAACTTGTTAAAGAAAAGCCTGTATGTGATATGGTCTGAAGGTTTCTTCCTTCTATGATTTAAAGTTTCCACTCACGATCACATCCCTCTGAACTGCCAAGGTACCATGACTTATAGTTTAAAAATGAAAAATATGACATTTTGGTTACCTTGTTATTTTTCTATTGTTCTTTCTTTAAATGCCAGAAGACACTTAAGACATTTTCTGCTTATAGCCCCTTGACCAGATGGCTTTAGTTCAAGTCTGTGTACATCACCAGCTGTGTGGAATTCAACAAGTGACCTTTAACAAGACTATAAATTCCAACAATAGCTCCAGGGTTGCTGCTCCGACCTTGAAACATGCGACCAAAAAACTTCACAAAGCCAGAACAAGATTAAAGGAACAGTAAAGGTAAGAAGACCTCTGCATTAAAACAAATGAGGATTTGACCCATTTGGTTTCCTCTCTGAAGTAAATGTCCTGCATTTAATGCAATACTGAGGGAAAATTACAAAAGCATTATCAGAAAAGTTCAACTTTTAGTACATAAAAAGTACTGAGCATCAAATACAGATGCAGATATACAGCACAGCGTTATAGTAGGTAGATAATCCTAACAATGTATTTACTGCCAAAACATATAATAAAGTAAAAAAAGCTTCATGTTTTGCTATTTAATTTGACTGTGTAAAGTATTAAAATTGTACTCGATTACAGTAGAGTTGTTACTTTTCACCCCAGTTTATTATACAATCATGACCCATGTGATATGACATCACAAAATATCTCAGTGAAAGATTCAGAAAACTTATGAAAAGCATACTCAGTGGAAAAATAATCAATTATGTCAGATAAGCTGATTAGAGTGAGCTTCTCATTGTGTCCCTGTTGTATTTCAGCACCAGCCACTAGACTGTGGAGGACGCGTCGTGCACCGAAAGTCCCCACAGAAATAACTGACCTCATTATTTAGAGCTTTAATCAACTGTATAAGCCACACTAAAACCTAGGCGAGCTCTCTGACTGAAACAGACTCTGTTAGCAGTATTAGGCTGTATGTATTACTTTTTACAAAATCTCCTTGTTCTAACTGATCCCTTTGCTGTTCTATTAAAAGGAGAAAATAATTGTTATTTAACTTTACCCCGCTCTGAATGGATTACTCGAAGAAACTTGGAATGATTGACTGAAAGCATTTGGATTGACTGAAAGCTTAACATGGCAGTGGCTGAGAAAAGCATGCCTTAGAGCCTTAGAGAACAATGTTAACGATGATAGCTATCAGTACAGTACAGTTCTTCTTGAGTGATGTCTAGAACAAGCTGGTGCTTCTGGCATCGCAGTGACCACAAACTGAGCCAAGATATGAGCTTATGGCTCAGAACAAATGAAACTCATACTGTAACACAGAAAGAGCTATTTCAGCTCTTCTTTGGACTCAGCAAAGAAGTCTACCGCACACGGCATTATGCACATTGTGGGAATTGAGCAAACACCATCAAATCTGGAAAACCTTTTACTTTGCTTTCAACGGTTTTACTTTAATATCACAGACTCCTCATATTTGTGTCAAATAACTCTAAAACAAGTTGTCACATGAGCCATTGGTTCAGTGATAACTGCATCACCTTTCACCAGATGGATCTGATACAAAAAGCATTTTTACAAGACATTTAAAGCTTCTTCAACATAAAGTTTCATGTTACAAAGAGTGTTTGTCAGCCTCTCTGTCTATCTGTCTGTTTCTAGCTGAGTCAGATGTCAGCTGGTATGAAGACATCTGCCTTGCCAGGGGTCTGAAAGCCTTGGACGCCGCTGATCCCAGAGGATACCACTTGCCTACTGATGACAGGTGGGATATAAAGTACATCAGGGACCAAGTGACTAAATCCCTTTGGATATAGACAAGATGAGTAGAAGAGCTGGGTTTCTTTTTTGTTTTTTGTTTTTTAAACAGACCTTAGCTCATACAAAAAAGAAGGTACGCTATAAGTTTCCGCTTCACTGCTGAAACGCTCCAACATTTTCATACATGTTATTGACATGAAATGAAAGTGATACCATGCTTTCATAAGGTGTTATAGGTGGACACATTCCAAATCTTTTGGATCACTTTACCCTGTTGGACGGTTGGCTGCTGGGGAACATAATGATGTCCTAATATCAGATACAGATAGCAACCTTCGGAGGCCTAAGATGTACGCGTGTCCCAATTTGGTTGATGTCTTGTGGACAAAGACAGAGATTTATATTATAGGTAGTTTTTATTTGCATTATAGAGCTCATTCTGCTTTAATTGGGAACTGTGTTGTATTGAGGAGTAAATAAACAGTCTAAGTAAACGGAAGATTTACTCATAAATTAGCCGAATGATGTGGCTGTAAGCAGTGTAAATACAGCCTTATAAATCAGCTGCTTCATCAGAACTGCTGTCAAATTTTGATTGGTTCTCAGAAATATTTAACGCAAACAAACAAACCACAAAATTACAGGACATCGATTTGCAAGCGAATATCACTGGTCTCCATCAGTCATGTCAAATTATGCAACTATTAAATATAACACTGTATCCACTGTGTTTTGCAAGTGGAGGCTGACCCTTTCAAAAATGTGATTTACTATCTATCAAAGGACTAGGAAGGCCTCTAGGCACCAGTTCCTGCTTAACCACATAGTTGAGGCACAAACACAAAAAAATAGTAATTATTGTCTTACACACAACCAGGACACAATGCTGTCCTGAAAACAAAATAGATGACGGCTACAGACAACTATTGAGAGCAGAGGACTAATTGGCCCTTTTGAAGACATAAACACAATCCAATTGCTATACACAAACACGGACAAACCACATCAGAAGCTCTCCAAGGGGGAATCACCACGTGCAGCTGCAGAGGAATGCTGTTGAGAGCTGTCCGAAATGATGAGTGAATCTTTGAGTGAAGTGTGGCTACACACATTCATCCTTGGCCACATCCTCTACTGTGGCTTCAGGTTGTTGTTTTTCTCTTTTCTTTTCTTTTTTTTACATCTTAACAGAGAGCAAACAGGGGCTGACAGCTGTGAGAAGCGTGTGGACCGCAGCAATAGGTGCGTTATAATGGCAACTTGTGTGAGGAGCACGCTCAAATCTTTACAAGGGTTATTCATCCAGAGCTCAAGAACGTGACAACATTACGACGAAAGGCTATGTGTTTGACCACCGCAGGAATGCTCGGAAGGACTGATCAATATATCAGAGCAGTCACTCAGTGAACAGAGTCATTCATTAAAGCGATCCTATTAATGAGCCACCAGTCTCCAATGATCCACCTTGTACTCTTAAGTTATTGTCTTTGGCCTTTGGACTTTTTGACCTGACCCGTATTTGGTAC
This sequence comes from Haplochromis burtoni, assembly GCF_018398535.1. Lineage (NCBI taxonomy): Eukaryota > Metazoa > Chordata > Actinopteri > Cichliformes > Cichlidae > Haplochromis > Haplochromis burtoni. Next base: position 575,369 of record NW_024582739.1, read on the forward strand.
ATGTAGTACCACCAATAGCGCCTGTGTCCACCTCCCACCAACTTAAGCATTGCCCCTGGACAGGAGGAATCAACTGACAGCCTCACACCCTTCATCCAGCAGCTCATTTAGGGCCAATCACAGAGAAATATAGCTGCCTGAGTGCTTACAGGCTAATAATCTCTAAATAGCTACCCACCAGCAAATGCCCCCTAGGTATCCACTGATGACAGTTATCATTCACAATGAAAAACAACAGTGGCGAATCAGAGTGTTTGGAAATGGAAAGAAACAGGCTGGATGGAAAACAGGATGGGCCTTAAAAGTGACTTTTAGGTTATGTGGAGAGTTTATTGGTCCAAACAAAACATCCAACATTATTACTATGACTGTGTGTCTGTGTGTGCCTGTGTGTAAAAGCCACAACAATCATTTCTATTTAGCATTTTACGTCGTACATGAATGAGTGTGTTTGGGGAACAATGACAGGGATAAAATATGTCTGTCTTCAAAAAAAGAAACTGAAGGTGATCTCTGAAGGTTTCTTCCCCTCTTTATGCACCTTGTTAGAAGGTGAAGGACTGCCAGAGCCCCCATATTGGAAACATAAGAGAATACTCGAGTGTCAGATTAATGTTTTTTAAATCCCATATTTATGTTTTATTTCATAACTTAAAATGAGTAGATAAATCAGTATTAAAATGTAGCAACAGGAGGGGTGAGACTGTGCGTGTTGTATATTTTCAAAAGCCAACTAGTGCAGTGAACAGAGGTGTTTTTACTTGATTGCATTTTTTGTTCTGATCACTTACTGATCCACTAAGCACTTATTTAGACATCAGCTGTGTTTTTCATGATTAAGTCTTGCTGATTGCCACCATCATTCCCACAACTTCATACTATTTGTTATAATGAGGAGAAAAAACCTGTGCATTGCACCATGCTGTGCGCACTCACCCTCATTTCAACACTCCATATCTGTGATTTATCATTGTGTGTTACTAAAAAACACGCTACTGCTCTGTTCAGAATGACTGATGAGCTTCTACTACGGAGACAAAAGAGGGCGAGCATCCTATCATTCATAAACATAACATAAAAGAAGCCAAATACATGTCATTCAGATACATTATTACATCCACAGAGAATGCAGAGCTATAAAACAGAGTCAGCTGGTTTCTAGTTGTTTATGCTGAGACGATCATGCCTCTGAATATGTTTATATGCTCCATTTTAGGCAAACCTATACTTTTTTTTGCATGAACACTGATGGACATCATCCTAAGCAGATGGTTTCAATGTTCTTAAAGCCCTCCTCTTTAAGGCACCGAGTGGTCCTAAGCTTTGCTGGACAGGATCTCAGTGGGCATGTGTATTTACGGATCCCTTTGTCTTAATGGTTAATCTCTCATTCAAGTATGAAGTAATCAGAAGTGAGACAGGTCAGCTTAGCTGCCACCGAAACCTTTGATTCCTCAATGGCTAATCATGAGCCACAGCCAAGAAGGCTGTAAAACTACACGTTCCACCAGTGAAGTCTTGAGAAAATCACGTGTTGATTAAGAAGTGGGTAAGTTTGAGATGAAGGTGAAGGATTCTGGATCCTGTCCGGAGTGCGTAAAAGCAGATTAGACCTAACAAAAGCGTGATGTTTACTCAGCCTCTGCAGTTAGAACTTGAGCAACAAAGTCTGTAACATTTGGGAGGGTCTGAATCGAGGGCGACACGGACAATTCTAACAAAAACTTGACACCGAAAAGGAATTTCCTGCCGTGTGGTGTTATCCGAAAAACAACAGAATCTTCCACTGTGTTACTTCAATAGCTCAAATTTAACAATGGAGATGCTGATAAAATACTTAGGTTTCTGGTAAGTAAGCCAAGTGCTGATGTGAGGAGATTCCCTATTCACTCTACAGAAAGGCTATCACTTCAACAGAGTTCAGGGGGAGGCCTGGCAGTCTGACTGAAGTGGATCAGAAATGTAGACTCCAGAAAACAGTCAAGGGTTGTTGTTTTTTTATTAAATAGTGACCTACTAATCAATTTCAATCTGTCTGTAAGGTGTTTTCTTGATTCCTGCCATTACTGTAGTTACTTTTCAACCCCCAACCTCCGTCCAATGAGAGCTGAGAATGGGTTCTTTAACTCTACATGTTGCTTTATTACTAAACTCTGAAAACGTGTAACAAATGTAAGAAACACAACAACAAATGGGCAATAAAACAAGCATAAAAGAAAGAGAAGAAAAGAGAAGAATCTGAATATGAAACGCTACAAGGATGTCTGTACTCACCGTACTGACAGCTGGGGCCGCTGAACCCTGCGGGACAATCACAGAGCTGGGTGGATCCTTCCCGACACTGGCCCCCGTTGAAGCAAACACCGTAGCTACACACCGCTGCATGTGGAAAGACAAGAGGAAAGAACAAATAGATGAGAGAAGCAGAGACACCTGGCTGTTGTCAGGACACGTCAGCATCTGCGATTTCTTAAACTGACCTCTTTCTATCAAAAACGTATCACCAGCCTATTAACGTCTGACTAAAGAGGAACCTGAATTCTCCTCCATTCACACTAACAAATGTAAGTGGAATCTGCTGCTTGGCTTTGAGAAGACAAACAAGGTTTTTTCACCAAGAAATTTCTAAACAGTAGTTTCCGTGACTTTTAACTATGATTGATCACAACAGCTTGTATGACTTTCACGGGAAACTGCCCTCTTCCTCACGCAGTCAGAGAACATCACCTGGAAATGTCATCGATCGCAGAGCTGAACTTTTGTTTATTGTCGTAAACTGTGACTGTACAGATGTGTCGTGGTGAGTTACGATTGAAATTCACAGAGGCACAGGTCAGGCTCATCCATCTCTTTGACAAGCGACCCCGAGTCCTTAAATCCCCGTGAGTCAAACTGTTAAGATGAGAAATTTAAGGAATCCCAGAACTTATAAACAGTGGGAGCCACTAGGTAGCTTTGAGCATGTGAATTCACCTCAAAGGTAAACGATCACATTCCATAAACTCTCACAACACTCACATTAATCATGACAGCCCTCCAGCTCGAACTGTGCCTGTACTCATGTAGTACATGGGTGCTGCAGTGTACCTGTCTACATGTATGCTCATGTGTGTGGAGAGTAATATCTATGTGAAGCCACACACAGCTGTTTAAGCCAGACCTGCACTGTCCTGAGCAGAATACAGTACTTAGTGATGACAGGTTCAAAGGACTTATGCCTATCATTGCAGTTCCTGCAGCATGTGGACACTGGGAGTCAACAAAACACAGTCGAGCCAGCTAATCATCCAAGGAATCCAAATGGCAATCCTTCATAAGATGATTGCAAAGAGGTCAGCCAGTTTATAACTTAGCATCTTGTGCCACATGTGCATTTTTGTCTGTTTAATCCAACCAGAAACAGCATATCCAATCATCATCAGGCTGGTGGTTCCGATGCCCTTTATTAGCCATATACGGTCATAGTGAGGGTCTCAGCATGCCCGGTACAGCTTAAACAGAAACATCAGTATGATTTCTAAAAAAATAAAACTGACAACCCACATTTTAGTTGTGTTATGCACTGTACTTTCATACTGTGTTTTACATTTCAACTAAAAAAAATGTAACAGTCAGAACACCAAAAGATTCGCTCTTTTGTTTTCTGTTTAACAGACAGCCAGGCAGAAATATCAAAATGAAGATGTGAGGTTGTACTAAAAAACAGGATTTAGGTGATGGTGAGGTAACTTTGGATTTAATCTCGGTCCTTTAGTGTCATGGCATTGGTTCACTTCTTACTGTTTGAGCAACAAGCAGTAAGAAGTGCTACACACTTAACCTGTTCTTAAGTAAGTTAGTGAGATAACAGACACGTATCAGTATCTCCTACTCATGAATCAAATGGCATCACCAGTTGTAGAAGATCTCAAGGAGTTTGGCAGCCAGAAGGCGAGATGTCTCTTAGGAATGCAAGACTGTTCCCGGCCTGTCTGAATACTTTGGCTTTCTCTGAGATCTACATTCTCAGTGAAGTGCTTATCTTTGATTAAAGCAGAGACTGACCTAATAACATTTGCAAGAAAGCCAACTTACCGGTTTCAATTACCCTTTTATTTTTGTTCTTTACTTACTTGATTCTCTGAAACTGTGTTGAGCATTTTCCAGTATTTCAAAATATTATTGGACTAAATTACTCACTCATTTTTTTTAAAGAAAATAATCATTAAATGATTAATCAATCATTTAGAACGTCAGTAGTTGCACCCTTAATCAATAACATTCATAACATTTACTAACTTTCAACAGATGTACGATAAAAAGACAGAAGATCAGCTTAGGCAAGGGAGAGATGCCTCGGGGTGTGAAAATATAAGATGGCTTAAGTGTATCTGCAATCAGGCTTTAGCTGCACTTTGGGGAGTAACATAACTTTTCCAGACAAAGGCGATGGATGTCAAGAAGCAGTTTCTCCAATAAACACAGATGAGATGGAACAATTTCATGTATGTCTCTCAGCAGATTCAGATGGCTCTGTCAGCCTAAACATCCGCTTGTCATCTGGCTCCGTTCGCAGACACCTGCTTAAAAGTTGGATCATCCCGATCACCTTCACCACACATCCCATACATATACACCAGAAACACATCAATGACTTTTTCTTGCTTATATCACAAAATGTTAAAGCACTCTAAATGCATCTATGTTGTGCACATCATCTTATAATTCAACAGTATCTCCTAAAGCTGAACATACCTTCATCTGTACCTCTGTTATTATATAATATGCAGGAACTCTGATGTGGTGAAATTAACAGGTGACAGACAAGCAGTAACATTTTTTGGACACTGATATTAGCACCAGCTGTGAGAGATCAAATTATTTTGATAACCCACATTCCTCGTTACTAGTTGGGGGGGGGGGGGGGGGGGGGGGGGAGTGTTAATGTAAACAAATCACCAAGCACAAATGAAAAGGTCAGGTCTCTCAGAGAGACTTCAGACTAAGCGACGACAAGGAGACTGTACATTCCCTCTTCAGAGGTTGCTGGCAGCTAACCAGGGCATTTATGGGCAGCCCCCTTCCTAAACCCCTTACGGTGCTTAATCTTCCCTGAAATTATTCCTTAATGTGGCATGCAGCGTGGCATAAAGCCCAATCTCATCTTTTTTCCTGTGAAAGCCTCCACTCTTTTACACAGACACCTTACAAAAAAGGAGAGACAGAAAGAGCGGGGGGTCAGCGACTCGCACGGAGGAGCTGAAAACCAACAAGCAGGTGTTGCCCTTACAGCTCCTGAGTGAATCAAGACCGAGGCCCCCCTATGTTTGTTTAGACTCTGTCGATCTGTTTGACCCCAAGAGCGCAACCCAGTTGGAAACTGGAGTCAGGGTGATTCATGGACACAAAGGCCTGTGCATAAGCCTGAGTTTGTGGCCATAAATGGTACAATATTCTGAGGCTGCAAATCCCATTTTGCTATTCAGTGAGATGTGTCATTTCAAGGAGCTCTTGTGAAAAACAGGGCTATGCCAGATATTCTCTAACAGGTTTCTTTGAAAAACTTTAAATATCATTTATTATTATTATTACTACTACATTGTAAGTACTGTGTTTAAATTTAGTCAAGGAAGAGAAGTCAGCAGGCAATCTGTGCAGCATCATACAATTCTGCTCTCTCTTGCTTTGTTTGGGAGCACCATCCCACTTTTTCTCGTAAGACACAATAGTGAGTAAGAATGGAATCAGCCGTGGTGAATCATAATGCCCATTTGAGCTGGATACCAGGTCAGTTTGACAATAAACTATAAAAATGCAGTAATCAGCTGTGTGACAGTAAAACACATAGACAGGCATAATGTTTAGTGTTCGTATTTACTGGTACGTAGAGGAGAGTGTCATTCAGTCCCATTCAGGGTAAAAAGATCCCCATAATGGGAAGTATTTGGCCAACTCAAACTTACTTTCACTTTGCACTGTGCAGCACATGTGAGTTGTGTTATAATAACATGTGTGTCACTAAGACTAAACAGGAAATATTGCATATACATACAGAGCACCGTAGATCTGCATTCTTCCCCATACTAATTTGAATAGTTAGCTATACTATGAGTTTATTGCAGTTTTACTTATTGCTGATGATTTCCACTGAAAAACAATGTTATGGAAGATAACACATTTTTTACAGCCTGACTATTAAATACTGTACCAATTCTAACCTCATAGCAAGACTTAACTATATGCAACTTAATCCACAAAATGATTTTAAGGAATGATGTCTTTGGTGAAGTCAGTCTTCCATAACCGGCCACATGTTACTGATTAGATCAAAAGGAATGTTGGGGTAACCAAAGGCAGCGTTTCAATGAACCAAAGAATCTGAACTACACTGTGGTTTTGTTGTGTATTACACCAAGTAATGTCTCCCTTAATTTTGGTCTATTTCTCTGCATGTGTGCGGGCTGTGACTGTTCGTGTTCAGATAACCAAAAAGTAGTTCCACCGACCAACAAAAAAGACCACCCATGGGTAGACAGAAGACCATTTTGACTTTTTCTGTCCACTGAGTTTTTTTCACTTGTTGATACTTTGGCCAGTGTGGCCACAAAAGAGGCCAGTTCCTATTCAGCAGTTAACGAGGACGACAAACTGGAGAAGCCATTGTCCCTGCTCCTCAGCCCCTTTCACAAAGCCTGCTTGTTACCGTCAATCAACATAGCTGCTCGTTTCCACTGCTGGATAACCCTGTCCATCCTCAACCCTCGTGTAGCTACTTGTGGAGCAGTTTAATTTACTGACTGAGTGGCTCTCCAAACACGTAAGTAGAGGAAGTCACCATTGCTGAGTTAAGAGGGCTTCAGGTCACAGTAGAACCAAATACTCATTTGGAAAACTGGAGCCTTTTCAGAACATACAGACGTCAGCCAGGCACAATAATCTGTACCTTTATTATTAAACATTGCAGATCAAACAGCACGTTCTGCCTCCACAAGCCACCTGTCTGACTTTTGGTAGAGAACAGCCATGAAATGCATTAAGAAAAAAATAGACAGGGGGCTCTAAGATCTCAGAGAGAGGGGCATAAAGTGAAAAGAGTGGCTTTAAAAAAGGTTTAGTCTTTCCGTTTGACTCTCTCCTGTGAGCATTCTTTGTGCCATAATAGTTGAAAACACCAGACCTTGGAGAGACTTGGAAAGCAAAAATGCCAAATCTCAGGTATTTGCAAACTGCACAAGAACTATGAATCAATGCTATTATGTGAATGGAAAATACATAAACCCATCATAATTAGATGATAATAGCCTGAAACTAAAAGATATGGAAAACAAGAGGGAGGGAGTCAAACTGGAAGAACAAAACGTAAAAGCAATCAAACGTTTTCTGTGCTGTGGTATACTCGTTCTCCAAATATGTAATTATGTTAAGTGAAGAATGCTGGAGCGCAGAACAGCTGAGACCATGGGCTGCAAAACTGTGCAAGGGATGGATAGAAATGGGACACAATAAACACAGGTGAATTTTAATGAAAAGCCAAGAGGGGGACTCGACTTACACACAGAACCAGACCCTTAACTGTCTGACAATAAAGTGAGGTCAGTAGCATAATTACCTTACAACGACTGACTGGTTGATTTTTATTGGGGAACACACACAGAGAAAAGACAGACAACAAAGGACATTTTTTTAAAAACCCTCAAAAGCAGCAGGCAGTAAATCACTATCTGAACTCAAAGCATTCCCATCTTCCACTCATTTGGGGTTTTCAGAGGATTTGCTAAAGCTGTACATTTCGCAAAGCAGATTTTCCCTTTTGGATGTCGGAGGTGCTGTTGAAAACAGACACACAGATTGCATTGTGCTGACTGAGGTACAGTACAGATAGCACATAGCAAAGTGTGCAGGAGTGGGAGGATTGTGGCCTGAGCTTCCTTTTATCCCAGTTCAATGGCTCAGAGAATAGGGTGATTAGTTTGTCCCATCTCAAAGTGCTGCCTCGTCTTTGGTTACCGAGATAAAAGCCCTCCCTCATGTTGAAGAGACCGGCCATTGTCACGCGAAACAGAGAAACAACCCCCTCCCTGTCTAACTTAAGTGAGGGGAGACACTGTGCAGTCATGAGGAATGTCTCTTTAAGACATTTCGTTTGGAGTGTTTTAAAACAAACCAGGCTCATTTAGGAGCGACTGTGCAATGCCTCCTAATATAATTTAATAATGCAACATTCTCCCTGGAAACAAAGAGGCTCTTTGAAAAGGACATAGAGACCATAATAAGGCACTGATGACAGGAACATCCAGGATATCTTCTCCAACTCCCAGTCCCATTCACTTCCCATCAGACGACTATCCCACAGAGTAATCTGCCTGTGCTGTGGGTGTAAGGGGCTGGGCATTAAGAACGTGGTTCAGTTCCAGGTGGGGAAGGATGACAGGAAAGTGGGAACTTTCTTGTCAGTCTACCTGACGGGGACAAACTGTTTACAGGAAGGCTTTACCAAGGGTCTCTGTGTGGTATGCAGACTATGCGATCTGGATCACTGGCTGTAAAATCCCATCAAAGGAGACTGCTTGGTCCCAGTGGTGTGAAGCTAAGCTTAACCAGGAGGAGATGAGATGCTGGCAGTCTCAATATGACCAGAGGAACTACTTTTCCATACATGGATTTGGTGGTGGGAACATTCATTTGTTTTCTTTGTTCTTCTTGTGCAAATCAGAAGGTGGTCTCTCTAATCTTCGGGAGGCCTTAAATGCGACAGGTCGCAGGTGCTTTTGACCTGCACTACCATGTCACACATCTAATTGAGAAAAGAGGTGATGTCTACAACAACAGCTCTGTGGATGTGAGCCAAGAATTAAATGTAGGGTCACAGCTCGACCAGGTGGAGCTTAACTAGGCTGTAGTAAATATCCAGCTGAGAAAGAGTGGACAGCCAGACAGGCTATCTATCATAAACTAAAGTAGCACTGTAGAGCCATGTCCTCATTGAGACTGTAAATGTCTTTTGCCGAGTGCAACCACTACAATGGAAGTCCCAGTATCCACATTTGAACCTAGCTGGAGTACTGCAGTGACACAAGTCCATGACACTGACCGATAACATCTGCTCAAAAGTGGGTGGGCAAAGAACCTCTAGACCTTTTTGACCTTTCCTTGAACCCTTTTGATTGAGAAGTCTGGGCGAGTGGTTAGGCGATGTTTAAAGCTCCCTTCTTCCTGCTTAGTCAGAAAAGAGATATTGTCTCTTCTACCTGCCTGTCTGCAGACGCTGTTTCACACAAGAAGGTCAAAGTCAATGGAAAGAAAAAAACAAACCTCATAAAGGATAGAAAAACTGATGGCACTTACGATAAAGACAGCCCGCCTCTCCGTTTAGTTGGGACCATCCAGGGCAACACTTGCACACAGTCTGGTAATCCTGTTTGTACACTTGTCTGTATGCAGTGTAGTAGGCTGTCCTGTTAACACGACAAACTTCATGTTAAAAAACGTTCAATCACATTCAGTCTGAATTGCAGCCACGAGCGATACTAAAACTAACATGTCATTACACAACAGCAGAGCGTTGCTTTGTGCGTGTACAAACGAACAGGAGTATCTCGCCAAATATTTATGAGGGTAATCTTTAATTTTTTTCGCGTGGCACACTGATCAAACAGCTCAGGGCCTTTGAAGTATCATGTCTTATAATGTTCAGCACAAATCCGCTTCAAGGCGCTGTTTTAAAGTGTGAGAACGGCAGACTGTACTTCAGAGAACAGTGCCTCTCCCTGTACTTTGGGACCCTTGTCATTGCTCCACAGTTATTATGCATTGTGAAAACGTTTTGTTTACAGCGGGTAATTGTGGGCTTAGCGGCCTTTAAAGCAGCCTTTGAATTTGTAACCCAGCAGCTAATGTGGGGAAAGCAAGCGTGAGCAACACAGCAGAAGACTCCCAGAGAAGGACGAAAATGTTAGGATTGGGTCTCTCTTTTAAAGGAATGTTTGCTGCCAAGACGTCCGTATGTTAAATAGCTGCTGATGTGGGGCTACACCTTGCACTTAACTCTATAACAGGTTGAAAAGCTGTGATTACAGAACAGGGGTGAGAGAGATGAAGAGGGAAGTGGAAGGTGGATCTCATGTTTGGAAATGGAGTTTAAACGAAGAATCCTGGCCTCTCCGATAAATTCTTTTGGTTGCATGAGTCACAGAGACTACTTCAAAACAAGTAATTAATGCTTTGCTCTAGCCAGAGCTTAATCAGCAAAGCACTACATCCCCTGCAGGTGAGGTCAGGAGTGCTTGCAGAAGAGGAGAATCAGAGGCTTTGAGTACAGAAAGGGGGGAGCAGACAGATGAGAAATAACAAGTCTTACTTACCTTCTCTCATAGCCCATGCACCACGACTGCCCCACACAGCCTTGCTTCCAAACTTTAACCATGCGTGTGAAGGCCTGCACACATGGCTGCCTTTGGGCGACCAGCGTCACCTCCTTCTCCGCACACACATTGGGCCTGGAAAAAAAAAAGTTTGGTAAAAAAATACTTAACATGACAAGATGTTGAGCAGTGTTTTCACAGATGTACAGACGACAGCAGAGCAATTTATGAGCACTTAAAGAGATGTTGCGGCAAAGACAGGCGGGAAAAAGAAAAAAACTTGCTTGAGGCGTTTTCTAGTTGTCAACAATGCAAGTCCTGTGAGGGCATTACCTGTGCTAAGGTGTGTGATGACCAGTTATTGGTATTTCTAAAGACTTAAGGGGAATTCCTTGTGCATCACCTTTCAGGATGATGAGCTACAAAGTAAACCTGCTCTGACTTAAACTCGATATTCAGTGGAACTGTTAAAGTGTTTACGCAGCAGCATCGCTCCAAGACAGAAAGAAAGAAAGAACACAAAATAGATCTCAGCACAGGTAAAATAAGGTGAGCCTTGAAACACTTAACTTAAGTTTAAGTTAACTGCACCATTCACTGCACCTCACAGGCCTTCTTAAAATAAAGTCCAAAACGATCTTTGATACGTTTACTTTTTCCATAACTCTCCAAGGATAAAAAGAAAGCCTCAGCACATGGAGATCAGCGGGAATCCTAAGACAACATCCAGCTGCTCGTCTCATAAATAACAGTGATCACTATCACCTTCGGCTGTACACATAATTTAATGTGAAAGACCTTATTGTTAGTGGCAGGGAGCAGCACAGAAACCACTGTCACACAATTATTATTATTTTAGGGTTTAAAATAGCGGTTATACTTCACTGGCTCATCACTGTGAAAGAAACAGTCATGGACAGAGTTAGGAATGCTTTGCATGCCACACAGAGCCACATGGAGTCAGTGCATTCATATAAAATACACTGACAGCATTCCTGCAAACCACTAAAGACCGTGATGAAAGTGCACGGCAGCAAAATTTATTGGATTGATAAAGCACCGATACATGATGAGCCAAATAATCAGTAGTGGCTGACACTGTTAACGGATTGGTCTGTGTGCAAATTAGCTTATATTTACAGAACAGTAGGTGATATTTATCTATTGCTTCACACTGAGTGTGCACTGAATAAATGTCATTGATAAATAGCTAAAATAAATAGCCTGATATTTCTTTATGATATAGTTTCATTTCCCTGGATCACTAGTGGGAGTAATAAATAACATAACATACAAATAAGATTGTGCTGCACTTTATAATAATGTTACACTGTTGACCATTATTTAAGTATTAATAAGGTGTTAGCAATTTTTTTAATTTATCATTCATATAGCATTGCTCCCCTTAGTATGCTATTTATAAACATAGACATATTTTTATAACAATGACTATGATTATCACTAGCAGTGATTTAGTAGCAGCGATAGCTGTACATGGTGTTATAGTAACAGATGGATAAACATATCTGTATTTATATATAGTATACTAAAGAGGAGTAATGATATATAAATGATGAATTAAGCATTGGCTAATACCATACTAACCTTACTAATGCTTAATAGTTTAACATTATTAGAAAATGCTACCAAATATTGTTATTGTGCCAGAATTTCACAATTTCATCACTTTAAATAATAATAATGATGATAATAATAAGAAGAAGAAGAACTTCCTAAGCCTCTGCTTTCTACCTCTGGTTGAGTCACAGATTTATGGATGTGCAGGTGAACCGGCAGTTATGTCGAAGTTCAAAGGAAATGTGAGTCTGTAAAAAAGTACCTGCAGCTGGATACAGTGAGCGCCACCCTAAATGCATACCTGTGATTAAATAAATATATAAGGATGTGACAAAACTTTACTTACATAAAAGGCTGGAGGTTATTGGCAAAGCCGTAACGGAATGCGTGCGCCTCTATAATAAATACGATGACAAGGGAAAAAATAACACTGTCCATTTTCCTCTGTTTAGGTCACTCTACAGTTTCAAAACTGTAAAGTCATTCATGCGTGTATCCCATCACTACCCAGGACTTAAAAAAAGAGAAAAAAATCTAAAACAAAAAAAACTCCCAACGTGTCAACTTGAAGAAACCTAACATGCGCTTAAAAGATCTTCCTCGTGAAAATGCCCAACACAGTCCAAAAATGACACAGCCATCCCACGCGTGTAGCGTCTCCGTCGCAGCCACTATCCGACTCAGAAAATTCCTGCGCACCTACAACAGGTCGCTGCAGATGTTGGACTGACGCGCAAAAGAAAAAAAAAAAAAAAACCTTGTTTTGGGCGGGGGGCTTTTTGCTTCCTTTTTTTGCTTTGTTATTGTTGGCGGGGTTTTGGGTTGGTTTTGGGGGGGCTCACAGGGAGCCATCTATTATTCAAAGCGTCAGCAGCCCCTGCAAGACACCCTGCAGCCACCGGCACAGTGCGATCATAGTAAGAGCTTTTCTCTCTCATGACTGACAACTTTCAAACTTTCTCTGGACAGTGTCACCATGTCTCCACGGGACTTGTGATGTGTGCGTTAATGTGTTATGATGATAGGTGGTTAAATGCCTTAAAGACAAAATGATCACATTACCCACGTGCACAGAAAATTGTTTTATTATACGTATAATATTTGCAGATTGAGCGAGCAGGAGCGCATTTGCACGACATAAGATGCGCGTTCATTACAGCCACGGACGTGCCTGAAAACGAAGTCACATAGCCTACCATCATGAGTAGAGGATGTTGAAGGTTGTTGAGGTAAGGGAAGCAGCTAGCGGTCACACTGCAGGGCAAACAGCTGATGGGGCGGTCAAAGGGTCAGCAGCCAGGCCTGCTGCTTTCTAAACAAAGCTTTCATAGCATGTATGTGTTCATGACCCGAAAAAGTCCGGGGTCAGAGATGGTACGTGCAGCCTCTGGGGCTACAAGCTATATAAAAACATGCTGTTTCAATTAGGCAGAGCTCATCTATGAAGTCTGTCAAAACTGGGACGGGTTCTCATTCTTCCTCTCCAACAACCAAAACGAATCTAATATTAAATGACTCTGCTTATGTTTATTTCAGGGACGTAACTTGTCCAGGATATATCTGTTGTTGACCGTGAAGAAAACACCGATATCTAAAATAAACAAATTGCGCAGATGCAAAGATTTGATTTAAATGTTGTTTTTCCATTAAAAGTCACAGAGAACAGAATAGACCCTGGTCCTGAGATCCTTATAGGCACGAAAGCCAGACAAATATTTGTCTGGTGATATGACTTGTTACTAAAATACTGAAGACGGCAACTAATGCGATCTGGAGACACTGTGCACGTCTTGCATATCCTAATGTGCGTTTATCTAATTACACCACAGCAAGTGGTGTTTCAGTAATTGCAGTTTCTTTTGAGACTGGGGGAAAACAGTCTGGGTACATTTGAGTATGTCAGAGTCCTAGGCCAAGATGTGGGTTAAGCCAGTCTTGAAGTGGCACATTTGGAAAACAAATATATATAAAGATGCACCGAAAAACCAAAAACTACACTCATTATATCTCATTTTATCTGACTGTTTATATCAGCTTACCTGATTGACACAAAAGAATGGACGGTAATTTGCTGACACCTTGTGGTCTAAGTTAAAACTTACACAGTATGACAAGTCCTGTTAATATTAACCAAAAAACAACAACAGGAAGTAGTTAGAAAAGGCGAACTTTGCACTGCCTGAACTACAGCCAAGAAAAGCGGCCTAATAAAAGCTGTACTAATTGATCATCTGAACAGCACTCTCCGCTTTAAACGGTTTAAGGAACTTTACGACGCTCCTTTAACATACGACCTTTGCCCTCTGTCGCCTGATCGCAGTGCTATAGTAGCATGCTCTGGGTAATAACACGACCTCTGTGCACACTCCGACAGAGTAAGGCTATCAAAGACGTGCTTGTACATTTGCCGAAGTGTGTGGCTCGCAGAAACATGTCGTCTCCGGCTAAAAAGCCGGTGTCCTTACTGGGAACTATGGGCTTCGGGGGGCGAGCAGACGCCGAGCAGAGCCTGGAAATGGTGAAGGCTTTCCTGGACAGAGGACACAACCAGGTGGACACAGCCTTCATGTACGTCGATGGGAAGTCAGAGACCATCATTGGAGGCATGAATCTCCCCAAAACAGGTATTTTATAAGCACACAGTAATGCTGCATGTTCCTAGCGTGCTAACAACAACCGGGTAACCAACCAACGTGCCTGTTGGTTTCCCCACCTTGAATTGTGGGTAACCAACTTTGTTTATAAAGCATACAACAAACATCGACCAGGGTGCTGCACAACATCAAACATATGTTAATGAAGCCATTAAAACACGTTTTTAAAAAGTTTTTTTTTTTAAACCACTTCTGATTGTCTCAAAACTAAAAAGAAGGTTTTGGAGCTGCTTAGTCGAGGTCCATAGCCTTGACTTGTATATCAAATTGAAATACTTTGGTGTGACCTCATTCTTGGTCTCGTTAAAGTTTTGTTTTTGTGTGTGTGTGTGTGTGTGTGTGTGTGTGTTGTTGTTTTTTTTTTTAAATGAAGGCCATACAGCTTTGATGTCACTGAAACATTCTAGCAATAATGAATCCAAAGTTTAAGTGCTGCAATAAGAGCCTGGCTAGCTTTCAGTGTCAGTCTGTCTCACAGACACTGAAGGAGCTGTGCTGTTTTAACCTGACTACTTCTCACTCATTCACAGTAAGCATAGCTACCAAGGCCAATCCCTGGGATGGAAAGACGCTGAAGCCAGAGAGCGTGCGCTCCCAGCTGGAAACCTCCCTTCAGAGGTTGCGGACAGACTGTGTGGACCTTTTCTACCTCCATGCCCCTGACCACCAAAACCCTATCGAGGATACTCTCAGAGCCTGCAATGACCTCCACAAAGAGGTTAGCAGACCAGGGAATATATAAACATATAGCTAAATAACTTGCTTTAACATAACAGGAAAAAAATAACTTTATTGTCCATCTGTAGTCCTGAGATGTTTTAATACTAAATGGAAAGTATCAACTCCCCAGGGAAAATTCAAGGAGCTCGGCCTTTCAAACTATGTATCCTGGGAAGTGGCTGAAATAGTATGCATCTGCAGGCACAACAACTGGATAGTTCCCACTGTTTATCAGGTAATATATCCTGTTCTAAGGATATTTAACTTTTATCTAAATTCAGTAGCCTGATCCTATAATAATCAGACTACTATCAGACAGGAGGGCCATACTAGCCATCTTGTGTTGAATGAGAGTAAACTTTCACACTTCTTCATCTCTGTGGTTTTTGTTCAGCAAATCACTGAAGATTTAATCTTTCATTAGGTGTTGTAGACTGAACATTTATATGTCTGCTATACTGTTACTTGTTTTTCACCTGTTTCTAATTCAGATTCTTCCAATCTTTCACAGGGAATGTACAATGCCACAACAAGACAGGTGGAAACAGAGTTGCTGCCATGTCTGAGATACTATGGAATGCGATTCTATGCATACAATCCTCTGGCAGGTAGTCTTTCATGGTACACCTTGCAGTTCCATTTTAAAAAGTTTTATTCAAAAGAAAGCACTTGTGATTGTGAAAAAGATGTCACTTAATGTGGAGGGATAAAAGCTATCCTCGAGTTATCCCAAAATGAATATATTATATTAAAATATGTTCCATACATGCATTCATGTCCCCCTGGAGATGGATTTTATTCACTTTGGTGATCCCTTTTTGCTAGCACACAATAACCTGATGCTGAATAGTTAGTAGTTGCTTTAGTTAGTGTTTTTTTTTTTTTTTTTT
>NW_024582740.1:0-22129 GCF_018398535.1 Haplochromis burtoni
TGGGACACATGAACAATAACCACATGACTGTCCCCGCCACTAACACATAACACATGACCCTACGCTGTGTCACTGCATCATTTCATGTTTGGCACTGATCATCACCTGCACTCATGTATATATCTTTCTTTGTAGCACTCATAATTCTTATTCTCATGTATATATCTCATGTATATCCCATGCACATATCTTTCTTTCTACATAGCACTTTAATTCTTATTGTTTGCACTGAAGCACCGCAGCAATTTCCTAATGTTGTAAACCTCAACATCTGGCAATAAACCCCATTCTGATTCTGATTCTGATTCTGATCTGATTCTGATAAGATTCGCCATCTGAGAAACTGTGAAACTAATTAAGTCCGTCCTGTTGTTTCTAAACAAAAAACAAAGAAATTATGGGTTCATCCATTTTTTCTGAAAAGGCAGTAGCAGGGGCAAATTCATGGTTTGATCGAGGACTTGAATTTTCATCACACCACTATCATACATATATTCGGTGTCGCTGTTTGAGCTCTTGTTAACAGAGTTGGGACCACATCTTAGAAAGCAGAGAAATCATTTCAGAAAGCTGAGTGACCCGGAGCAGCTTGTAGCTATGTGTTGGAGGTACTGGTGTGCGTTTTGTGCTACAACCACACCTATAGCCAAATGCAGTGATCTACTTGTTGAGATCAGTTTACTTGGATCTGAAAAAGTGAGCTTGGTTCCAAATATGCACTAAAGTATCTGAGTCTGAAACATTTTTTAACACAGAAAATATTTCCACAGATTTTATGTGGTTAGATTTTATGCAAAAATCTTACTAGCTAGCCTTTAGTTATGTATTATCCTTTAACGTGGCAAAGTATAGAAAGCCTTCTCAAAAACTTTTGCAGAATTATCTGCATGTCATAACTATCTTATCTTTTATGCATTAAATGAAAAACAAAAGAGATAACAGGGCAGTTGAAAATGTTTCACCCAAACACCTTACATACTTTCACATGTCTCCGGCTGAATTTCTTGGAGGCTTCTGAAGAAAGCAGATTTGACTTCTTGAGTAGTCAGGGCATTGTAGAGTTCCCTCATCTTGTCCTGGCTTGTTGTTGCAGCATCAATTTTGTTGTAGGTCTCTTTATGGATCATTTTTTGCTGTCTCATTTCATCTGCTATTGGCATCACTAAAGTGACGCTTTGAATGAGCTTAGACCTGTTGCTGTCCACCCAGTCAGCTTCTTTAAAAAAACACAAATTAATTGTAAGAGAGTTCATTTTAATTGGTATTTTATGACCAGAGTTTGTCTTAAAATTATTAACTTTAACTCACCATTTTTGTTGCTGAAGCAAGGACTGACAAAGGACAGAAACAAAGTTACTGTAAGTGGTTAATGTGTCAACCATATTATGTTTTAAAAGAAAAAGGTAAGAGTTGCATCTTACATTTATGTTGTTACACTGATTGTATATTCATTTTTTGTTTTTGTTTTTAATAAAATCAGTGTGATAATAAAAGACTAAACAGTTGAATGAAAAATAATGAAATCTCACCTGAAGGTGTTACCTTCAGCAGTAGCACAGTCATGTGCACTGCTGTTCTCACTACAGTTGTTTTTTCCAGATGTTTCTTCTGCATGTCTGGATAAATGCTCTTCTGCTTCCTTCAATGCAGTCCCCAGCCCCTGCACAGACGGCCGTCTTAGGAGGGAGGAATTTGCTCCACTTTCCTCTGTGCTGCAAACAACCTTTTTCTTTTGGTCAGATTTGTTGTTTTGCCTTTGACCCCTCCTGTGTGTAGAGCATTGGCTGCCCATGTTTGTTCTTCTTTGTCAGCTCAATGACTCAAAGCGTTTAAGTGCGATCTAGGCTACCACGCTCTATCGCATTAGTGCTGTGGCTTTACAACCGCGTCCGGTGTCTGTAAAAGTAAAAGTAAGAAAAAAAATGAAGCATTCAGAGAATTAATGATCATTGACATCTAAGATATTTGATTGGGTGAATGTGATATGTGGTTAATATATTTATCTTACCTTTGTGTTCAATGTCCTGTAGTAGCTGCAGTAAATATGAGAGTTGGCTGGGTGAATCTCTCTCTGTTCACTTGATCGTTTTCACTCTCTCTATCTCTCTATCTCTTGCGCTCTCTTTTTTTCTCTCTCCCTCTCTTGCTTTGTACATTGTGTAAAGAATCAGATACAATGTAACACCACCGGTTTGGTGAGTTATTTTTTCTATGTTCAGATAGTAATAGCAAACACGTTATTAATTTGTTAAGGTAAACCCATTCACGGTAGACTACTGCCAGTTTTAAAATGTTTAATTTACCTTTATTAGTGTCCCTTGCGTTTTATATGTGAAGAGTAACGTGCCATTGAAATAAACATTAAAGCCATTTTTGCAGCTGTGCTTCTAAAATGTGCATGATTTCAGTGTGGCCTTTTGTCTTAAATGTTATTTGTACAAAATAATAATAATCCACTCATTCACAAAGCTTTTGTAACCTATAAATTTAAAGTGTCAAATACTTAATTTGTGCAAGTGTAGCTTCTCATGTTGCTATTTAATGAGAATCTTAGTCAAGGTAGTAATAAAGCCAAATGTTGGCTGTTACGTGCCAAGAGATGTGGCTTTGCTTTTGTGTTCTATTTATCTTTCAGGTGTCAAGCCTCCACCTATTGGCCAGTTCGAAGTTGATTGGCATGTGTCTATTGGCTGGTCTGGGCCCAGTTGGCCAATCACACGCCGAGGATTACTACAAATGAGCAGCTCCCTGGCCAGCTGGTGGCTGCTGGCTTCTGCTATGACAAACATTTGCGAACAGGCTTCTTTGTATTATGTGTGGTGGGAGGCTGGACAGGTAAGCTGGGGTACCCTATACATTGATTGCAGGCGTTAAACTGTTAGACACACTAGGTTATGCGGCTGATGCCACTTTTGTATGTTTTCACTGACCTTTTGTCGAGCAGCTAGGTAGGCCTTTTGTTTTGCATTTTTTTTCAGTTAGGCCCTGGAAGCTATCGACCTCTTTTTGTTTTATTAATTTCTTTGATTTGGATCAACCGCCCAGTCCTCCTCCCCCACCACTTTTCTGTTGTTAAGTTTGACTATCCAGGCAAGCAACCAATAAATCCTGCCTGATACTTAACTGTTCTGTGGTCTTCCTCCTTCATTGATTGTGGTTGTCCAGTGTTGCTGTCTCCTTCCTACCTTTGCCTCCACCATGGTGGGGGGGACGTAACATGGCTAAGACAGACTGTCTTAGCCAACAGACTCCAGCTATTTTTTAAAGAGAAGCAACCTCTAGTGGCCAGGGGACTAACTGCATGGAAAGTGTGCAATGGTGTTACTGTTTTTAGATGAGGTACAACTCTTTAACCTGGAGATCCAGATAACTGAGCAATGTTTACATGGCTTTAAATAATTCTTTAAATTGTTCTTTTCTTTAAACCATAAAACATAAGTGCCTCTAACCCACCTAACACCACAGATAATCCACACATTCTGCACAAATTCAAAGACTCACAGCTCAAGACACAAAACTCCTCCTGCTAGAGTAGGGACATAACAATATAAAATATGTCATATAAAATAAATACATTAATTTGGGGTATAGAGTATAAATTTGGGGGCAGCACAAAGTTGGGTGGTTAGCCTTTTTCCTCACAGCAAAAAGATGCTGAGTTCTTACCTTTTGGGTAGGCCTGGCCCTTCTGCATGGAGTTTGCATGTTGTCCCTGTGTTTGTGTGGGTTCTCTCTGAGTGAAAGAGAATGGATGGATGGATGGATGGATGGAGTATAAATTTGTAAACAACTTAGGATGGAATCAGAATCAGAATACTTTATTGATCCCTGGGGGAAATTATTTTTTGTTACAGTGCTCCATTAGAAACCAACATTAAGACAAGACAGACAATACACTAACTAAGAATAGTACAATATATACATACATAAGTCACTCATAAATAAATAGCTGAAAAAGAAAGAAAAAGAAACATGTGTAGTTGTAGCAGCAAACAGTGTGTTAAGTATGTTATGTAGACCTTTTTCTTCAAGCACATATTTATGAAACTCTTTAATATTACACACACACACACACACACAGGCATCCTTCATTACAGGAGCAAATGTGGGTGGGACATCATTTTAGAATAGAATAGAATAGAATTCAACTTTATTGTCATTGCACATGCACAGGTACAGGGCAACGAAATGCAGTTTGCATCCATCCAGAAGTGCTTTAGTGATATAGATATATTACAATATATATTAGCAATAATATAGATATGTAAGTATATTACAGAAATGGGTCTATTATGGTATGTTATAATGTACATGGTATGAAGTATGTTGTGAATATTCTATAACTATAAGTATGTACAGGCTGTAGTGAGTACAAGCTATGTACAGGATATGAACAGGATATAAATATGAAAAACTATACAGAATATGAAATAACTTTACAGAAATCTGAGATATACAGCTATACAGAAATGGGAACTATGCAAGTTGTAAACAGTTGTAGGGTTAAAAATTATCGTATGTACAGAATGATTATTTACACAGAGCTATACAGTAGTGCAGTTAAGATAAGTGAGGGTGTGGATAATTTCTACAGAGGCTATATAAAGTGCTAGTGGTTGTGAGTGGTGGTTCAGTCCATGTTATTATTGTGTGTTTGAGGGTACAGTTGTCCATTGTGGTGTGTGTGTATGTGTTGTGGGTGTGTGTATGTTCAGTCCATGAGTTAACGTGGGTCAGATGTCAGGAGGCAGAGTTCAGGAGTCTGACAGCTGTGGGGAAGAAGCTGTTCCGGTACCTGGTGGTCTTAGTCCGGAGGCTCCTGTAGCGCCTCCCAGAGGGCAGGAGGGTGAAGAGTCCATGTGATGGGTGACTGGGGTCTTTGATGATTTTCCCAGCCCTTTTCAGACACCGCTTCCTGTAGATGTCTTTTATGGCAGGAAGTGGTGCTCCGGATCCATTTTGCCGAACCTTCACTTTAAAGAAAACATTTACTCTTTAATAACTTCCTTGCACCACCTCTGCTTTTTCTACATTTTTTTTCTCCTTTTTCTCGCCCTCTTTACATAAGCTCTCCCTCATTTGTTGTCAACTCTAATGAAGCCACTGTGTGTGCCAGGATGCAAGTGGGCGTGTGTTTTAGTAAGTAAAAAAAGTAAGTAAAATTTTATTTATATAGCACATTTCTACATAAAAAATCACAAAGTGCTTCACAAGGTATAAAACAAAAACAGACAAAAGTTAACAAAATGCAATTCTAAAAAGATGTGTTTTTAGTTGTTTTTTAAAAGTGATCACTGAGTCCGCAGATCTTAAGTTCTGAGGAAGAGAGTTCCACAGTCTGGCGGCCACAGTGGCAAAAGCTCTGTCTCCCTTGGTTTTCAGCCTTGTATGCTGAATAACAAGTAGGCCCTGATCACAAGACCTCAGGGACCTACTAGGGACATAGGGCTGTAAAAGTTCAATGATGTAGGCTGGTGCTTGTCCTTGAAGAGCTTTAAATGTCAGAACCAGTATCTTAAAATGGACTCTGAATTCAACGGGGAGCCAGTGCAGCTGTATAAGCAACGGTTACATGAGAGTACTTGCTGCAGCATTTTGGACAATCTGCAGACGCTCCAGGGAGTTTTTGTTTAGACATGTAAACAGTGAATTACAGTAGTCCAATCGTGATGAAATGAATGCATGAATAACAATCTCCAGTTCAGTATGAGATACTATGGGGCTCAATTTAGAAATGTTTCTTAAATGATAGAAGCAGGACCGAACCAGAGATTTGACGTGGACATCCAGGGTAAGAGCAGAATCAAAGGTTACCCCTAGGTTCCTGATAGACGATTTCACAAATGTTGAAAGAGGACCAAGAGCATTCATTATGTTAGGTACATGTCTGTCTGGAGCACATACAAGGACTTCAGTCTTTTCTTCATTAAGTTGGAGGAAGTTGTCAGCCATCCAACCTTTGATGGATTCTAAGCACTCATTTAGAATCAGCAGCTTAGAAACATCTTCAGGTTTAAAAGATGTATGTAGCTGGATGTCGTCTGCGTAGCAGTGGTAGCGAATGTCCTCAAATGGGCTTAAAATATGCTGGAGAAAAAGTAGATATATTAAAAACAATAAGGGCCCCAGCACAGAACCTTGTGGCACACCATAGGACAGGGACGTGGAAGATGACCTGTTCTTAGAGAACGCCACAGAAAAGTATCATTCATAGAGATACAAGGAGAACCACTCTAAGGCAGACCCAGATACACCAAGCCAGTATTTCAGCCTTTCAAGCAAAATGTAATGGTCAACGGTGTCAAAGGCTGATGTGAGGTCCAACATTAGGAGTACAGAACATTTTCCTGAATCTTTCTGCATCAGAATGTCAC
Source organism: Haplochromis burtoni (assembly GCF_018398535.1). Lineage (NCBI taxonomy): Eukaryota > Metazoa > Chordata > Actinopteri > Cichliformes > Cichlidae > Haplochromis > Haplochromis burtoni. The sequence goes on from NW_024582740.1 coordinate 6,375, forward strand.
TGGAAACTCTAAGAAGGGCTGTCTCAGTAGAATGAGCTCTAAGAAAGCCAGACTGAAATTTGTCAAAGATATTATGTTTGTCTAAAACTATTAACTATTTTTTCGAGCTCTGCTAGTATGATGGGTAAAAAGTCTTCTAAGATGACAGGCTGAGCTGGCGTAGGAACTGACAATGCAGATGCTGATGGGACAATTTTTTCCTTACATTAGAATTTTTTTCTAGAAAGAAGGAAAGAAATGTTTCACTGTCTTCATTAGAAGACATAATGGCAGTAGGTGGAGCAGGAGTAATAATATCAGTAATAGTGTCAAATAACACCTTATGATTACCTCTGCTCTTTGCAACCAGATGAGAAAAATAAGCAGCCCTCGCATCTCTAATTGCATTGTTAAAAGAGGCTAAAAGATCCTTTAAATAAAGGAGATGAAAATTTAAATTAATTTTCCTCCATAAGCGCTCAGCTTTACAACAATCACGTTTTATGGAGCAGATGTTGTCATTTAGCCAGGGTCAGGACTTGGAAACAGAAACTGGTCTCATTTTAACCGGACAGATTTCATCTAAGATCGAAAAACAATGGTTATTAAATAGATTTGTTAAGAAACCAACACCGTTTTGCGGGGATAGAGTTAAATTAAAAGCATCTGAGAAATTCTCCGCTGTGGAGGAATTTATGATGCGCGAGATAATTGTCCGGTGAACAGGAGACAAAGGCTTGTGAGAAGACATGTTAAAAAGAATACAGCGATGATCAGAGATAAAAAAATGTCCTCAGAACAAATAGAATCAATATTCAAACCCAAAGTAAAAACAAGGTCCAGTGTGTGTCCTTTGTTATGTGTGGGGCCTGACACATGCTGGGTAAAATGAAAAAAAAAATCATAATGTTGATAAAACCTCTGGCAAAGAGGTCGGAGTCATCATCAACATGTAGGTTAAAATCCCCAACTAAAAGCAGTCTGGACAATCTCATAGTAGAGGACAGGAAGTCGCTAAACTCCGATAAAAACAAGCTATTTGGGCCAGGTGGACGATACACCACAGCACAATAAAAAGGATCCTTACGTCCGATTTTAATCAGCTGTAGTTCAAACGAAAGAAAGTGTCCAACTTTCACTGAGTGGCAGGAGAAACGGCCCTGAAATGCCACATTGAGACCTCCTCCACGACCAGATCCCCGAGGCTGGCTGATGACGGAATAGCCGTTCGGGCACAGTTCAATGAGGGGCGAATAGTCCAAGTCCCGCTGCCAGGTCTCAGTTAGAAATAACAAGTCCAGTTTTTTAGAAGATATAAAAATAAAAATTTAAAGTGGTCTTAGGAGGCTCATCACTCTAGTGTGCACCGCCACTGGATCCCCCTGGTTATACACATACATACACGCACAGTATTGTTGATGCTTGAAGCAGGTGTTCAGTGCGGTTCTAATAACTCCCTTTACTACACTCCAACTCCTTTATACACAGCATGTTATAACAACTAGCCATTGCGTAAGCTAGCTATTGTGACAAATACAAGCGTATGGTTACCATTAACCCAACAAATTTTCATGATTTCTTAACCCTCTGGGTCCAAAATATAATTGGCCATTTTTGAAGACTTTTTATATTACCTTTGTAGTTCACCTTTATTTTCATTATTTACATCACATTATTTACTCACATGTCTGAAGCTACAGTTATTTTTTTCATCTGTATTAACACAATTAATCTGAAATCACATAAAAACAAAACATATAGTTATAGTAGGTATATTTGTTTTTACTGTAAAAAGCACAGGTATGTTTAGTTAATTATCTTCATAACCATGAAATGCATATAGAAATTGTAAATGTAAGAAAACCTATGCACAAATTTGTAAACAAATATATACAATTATTTATCTAAAAATGCAGACAATGCATCCGGTGTTTTTTATAGTACAACCATTTAAACCTAATACTAAAAGAAAAATTAGAGAACGATCAGGTTTCACAGTAAGGTGCCCAACAAATTATTTGTGCCAGTGAAAAAAAATGTTTATCTGCCACAAGACAGAGGAGAACAGCACAGGTATAAAACCTGCAGACCTGATAGCAGGAGTTGTATCACTCGTCCTGTTTTCCACCTGCGATCTGCCTTTGTGACATTCACTAGTGCCCGCACTGACAGACAAAACAAAACAACAACTACACAACACACTAACTATACACTCCACACTAAACGTCACAAATCTCTCACAACTCAAAAATCAATCTCTCTCTCTCTCTCTCTCGATCAAAAACAATGAAATCACATGTCAAATCAATAATGTTTTTCTGCTTCACCATCCTCAATTTGGATAAGAAATTTCATAGAACAAATTTGGACAAATGTAATGATAACTGTGAAATTTGAGTTCCATTTATCAAATGGTTTGTTTGTTTGTTTTGGAAAAACAGTCCATCCACCCACTTTTGACAAGTTAAAATATTTAAGAAAATTCAAACAATCCAACAAAGTCACATACTTGAGTACATGCTAATATAAATTGCACAGAACACATTTATTTTTATAATTTATTATAATAATTATAATTTTTGATTATATAACCATAATTTTTTGCAAATTGCAGATGATTTAAAAGAAAATTTGATGATTTGAGAAGGACTGACTCAGGTCTTAAAACAAAAGGACATAGTTAACAAAATTATTTTCTGACTTATAGTTAGAGTACCATCTAGAAAGCAATAACATACCATAACATTTTGTGCAAATTTGAGCAAAAAGTGCACTAATAACTTCATTATTTGACATGGAATAAAACTGTTATTTTTTCTATGATAGCTGCTGTTTTTTAGTTAAAACAAGGGGCACTGCAATCATGTATGAGGTGAGTATAAAGTGCATGAATACTGGAATCATAAATGCATTCATACAGGACCTTTCAAATGTTACAAAAGAAAAAATGAAACTATTTAATTTTACAGTTTAATAAAGTTCAGAAGCTAAAGGTGCAGAAATGTAAAGTACAGTAAAGTAGTATATCAATCGAATGAACACATAAAAAATTGAGGTATACGAAACAGCATTTTTACATTTTTCGGAAACACAGGAAGCCCATACACATGCACACCTACACACATATAAGTGTAAAGCACTACACTTAAGTCAGTGCTGACAATACTTACTGCCACAAATGCAACACGTCTTTTTTTTGAAAATGTAATGCATGAGATATGGGACTGTTCAAAACTGTTTTGAAGTCTAGGACAACTAAATATATTTTTATAAGGATGTTGTGTGCAATCTTTGGTGCTTAAAATAATTTTTCTTTCCTTTCATCCAAGTTGTCTAATTACTTTATTTTACAGAGGGAAACTGATCCATTAAAATAAACAGCAAAACCAGGGTGGAGTGGTTCAGTAAATGTTGTGTGCACGGTGTACAAGTGGGTAACTGTATCAGGAGAGATTTCAAAAAAGGACAAAATGCCTGCTGGCCAGTCCACATATACTCCCATGACACCAGCGGAGTTTCTACTTCTAATAAAGTTTACAAATGATTTGTTATGAGCAAAATTGTCCGGATTTTTAAAGCACCAAGACTTTTCATTGTCACCAAAACCATAGTCAGAAGAAGAATAAGAGGAAAACTCAGGCATCCTGTTGATACTTTTATATGCCACTGCAATATCTGCAGAAAAATACTCAACCTCCCAATAATGGCGACCTGTCAGACCTTCTTCACACAGAACCTGATCTTCATGAAATCTTTCCGGATGATCAGGATATGGTTGGTTCTCTGGAACAGCCTCTGCCTTTCTGTTCTCCTCGGTTAAACGAATGCTCACAGATGCTGTGTTTGGGTCAAGTGTCAGGTCACAGGCATCTGTAATCAGTGCAGGAAAAACAGTGAATCATTTGTAACAGTATTATCATGTCAGTGTGGTTTCTGTCTGAGTTTATATTAGCTAAGTTCTGCTCTGTTCTGTTTCATCATAATTACTGAGTTATTATGAGGCTTATCTCTATATATTCAGGATGTGAAATAAGCGGCGAGCTACAAAATAAAGTCAAAATTATGGTACTGGGGCCACAACTTTAAGAATTACTACCAATTACACACTTGTTCAGATCAGAACAAAACTAGAAGCAACTATTAAACTTAATCAGGTAGATAATTCAAAAAGGTTTTGGTAAACATTTGCATTTACTGTTTAGAAATTACAGCCATTTTTATACAGTCTTCCAGTTTCAGAAGCTCAAAATGAATTAGACAGCCTGACATAATTGGAGAAATAAGAGGGCGGAACCGGCTGTTCAAACCCCCCCAAGGCTGCCCGCTGGAATCGAAGCGATGGGACGAGGCGCGACCTCTCACAACGAACGTAATATGGTCAACACCTTGGAGACGCTTGCATCGGCTGTGAAGGCTCAAAGCAACAACATTGAGCGTATGGGGGGATACATCAGAGAGAGGCCTGCTCAAAATGGGACCCTTGAGCGACAGTTGGAAGACATCGCGGAACGGATCACTGCAGCTGTGAGGTCTCAGAATCAAAAGAATGACAACACCATGGAACAGAAGTTTGATACCATCATGGGGAGGCTCGCGGCTCTCCAACGGGAGATCGAGAGGCCAGTGTCGGAGTGTTAGGGCAGCCTGAAAATTCTCCTGGGCTGCTCGCATGGAAATTTACAAAATCAACATCGAGATTGCGGACCCCCATAACGGCGCCAGCTGCAGGCCCAAGGCTGGAGCCGAACAATCACTCCCTGATAACGACTGTGTTACGGCTATTCTTCCCATCCCATGCAAGGACACCTGGATTGGCTGGAGGACTGTTTACTTAGCCTGATAGGCCGAAGGACACTGTCTCAGCTAACTATGGACACGCACACACATACACTTACACTGATAAGCACTCACTCATCCCCCCTCCCTTTCCAACGCCTTCGATGCTTGTGCCCTACCGGGGAAGATAGCAGTCAACTGGACCAGCGCAGATGCTGCAGGACCGGATGCGCTGTCTACACCGGCTCTCTCTTACCCTTTACCCGCCCCTGTTGCTTGTCTTGTGTTTCTATGGTGTATTGATAGTCATGTGCTTTTGTGCTGAGGTGTTTTTTCTGTTATCAAACTGTTCTCCCACTAGGAGCTCAGTCTGAGTGGAGTTTTTTTTCTCCTCCTCTTACCTCATGTAGTGTATTTTCGTTGTTTTTTCCTATCAGCCTACCTTTCTGACATGTCTGCCCAATGTGATGTTTGTGTAAAGTTGGTCAGAAGGTTCCTTTGTAAGTGCGCATGCGCCATTAGCGTGCTGCCTGCTGTAACCCTAATTTCCCTCGGGATAATAAAGTATTCTGATTCTGATTCTGATAATTTTAAATGGAAGAATTTTTTTTAATCATTTTAGGATGAAAATTCTCTGCAGTCAGTTGAAACCTAAAGTCTACAAGCCACAGACATCACCAAATGCTGTGCTTACACTTTTGAGATGCCCTGCCAGGCTTTTACTGTAGCCACCTTAAGTTGCTGCTCATTTGCTCAGTTTTGCATCTATAATCTGAAAAGCATAGTGCATTGTTTTCTGGCAATGTCTAATTTGACTTTCCTGTTATTGAGTGTAACCATTGGTTGCACTTTGTTGTAAACCCTGTATTTCCATTTATGAAGGCATCTCTTGATTGTAGAATTACATTACGACTCTCTGCCACTGGTACCTAGTTGGCTTGGCCCATGACGACTTGACTCTGCTTTTAGAGTTTGCAATTTGGCGGTAATACCTGGTACTAGGCCCTTCTATATATAATTTTTAGAAGCCTGACAAAAAGAGAAATGGCTACACGGAAAAAAACACTGTGGTGTCTGACAAAGAGCTGTAGGCCAAGCAGCTTCCCCTCAATGCCCTTCATTATAGTGTTGTGTTTTTGTCACACTCAAATGATGTCTAAAGACTTTCAGCCAATTCAAGTCAACTCAGCCAAGTCAAGTGAAGTTGGTTTTCTTAACTAAGGAAATAATTCTGTCATCATCCACTGTCAGGTGCTGGGTCTGTGACTGAGCATTGTGAGTTATTGTTATATTTTTGTGATTTCTTAGGTATATTGAAGGTATGTTAAGTTCTTGTTGTGGCTGTTGGATTTGAGTTACCTTGTATTTTGTTATTCATTGTTTTTGGTTAAGTCCATCCAGTCAGAAGGTCCTAGGTTGCCTAGTTATAGCTCCTTGTTTATTTAAAATTTGTTGTGTCATCACCTCCTGTGTTAAGTCTCCCTTTTTGGTTAGTGTGTCTTACTTGTCATGTTTCATGTCAGTGTGGTTCATGCTGTCAACATTGTGTCATGTCTGCGTACCGTCATGTTTCCTGGTTATTATGAAGGTCTTGTTTCTATGTTCTATGTGCTTAGTTTACACATCCCCTGTGGTGTCATTATGATTTATTGGGTCAGCTATGTCCTCATGTGTTTCCACTTCCCCTGATCGCCCCTTGTGTGCATTTAGCCTGTGTGTTTCCGTTCAGTCATCCTCAGGTCGTCTGTGTATTTACCCTCCACGTCACGTCAGAATTAAACCGTTCACGGTTCTGCTCAGATTATGTTCATGTTCATGTTTCTGTTCCGTTATTCACAGTTTCTCACATACACCAGTGCAGAATCGTGTTCATTTCACAGTTTCATAGTCAGTCATAGTTTCTTCCAGTTTAGGCTTTAGTTTAGTTTTTTCCCCATTCGCTTTTCCTTGCTTTGTGTATCCCTGTAATCAGCCACAAATATAGGCTCGCTTTCTGTTAATCCAAGTTGATTTCCACATCCATTGTTGTCTGGTTTTGGGTTCATCATTCACGCAACACACAGTCAGCTCCCGCTGGCCATGACATCCACTTTAGTTGTCTTCTGTGGTCTTTCAAGCATTTTGGTGTTGCTTAGCTGGCTAGTTCATTTATTTCTTTTAAAGTATGAATCAATTTGTCTAATTTGGATACTCCTAAAGTTTTAATATGTTTATTTTATTTTATTTTTTATGGTGGCCTCTTTCACTTCCACTGAAATCTTTTTGGGCCTCATAACTTTCGTTATGGTGAAAAACCATGGCTTTTCTGGTAATTGTCCAATGAGACTCTTAAAACTGGGGGACTAGAAAACTGTCTACTTCATTGTTCATTAAAAATATTTTTTTCTAAAAATTCTTTAACTAAAGTCTGAACTTCAGACATGTGGCAATTGTTCAAAAACTATAAAGAAAAGGAAAATATTTAAATTAAGTGAATGTCTCTATTTAAAAACAAACAAACAAACAAACAAAAAATTCATGATGTGATATTATAGTATATAGTATATCAGAAATCTGTTCACTATTTTTATTACAAATTATATCAGTAAGGAAGCTGACTAAATATTAACTGATAATTTATGGCAAAGGGGTGGGATTAAATAAGTGTTTACTTCTTCCCACTCCCTTTCAACATGTAAATTAATCAGAATGTTTTTTTGTATGTAATTTGTGTAGTATTTTTTGTCTCTCTTATTTTCTTTTCTAAATGTACTTGTATATTGTTCACATGTTGAAATAAATTACCAATCAATCAATCAATCAATCAAAAATACACCGTGATGGTGTACAAAGGCAAATCTGCAAAAACTTTGTCTTTTTCAGACAAATTATAGACTCAACTGTATGCACTGAGGCCCACAACAGGATGCTTTTTCAAGATGCGTATATACTGAAATCCTGATTTGAAAGATATCTCAGGACATCCAAAAATATGCATTTACACTAAAACACATGCAAATCAGAAGAATATAAATGATAGCTGTAAAAAAGCAAAACCACCTGTTTAGCTTTTGCGAGGATTTCTTTATCTGTAAAACATCTGTAAAACTTATCATGAAAACAAAGGTGTCATTGACAACAAATTAGTAGATCCACAAATTATGGATACAGACTCTTTTCAGAGTTAGAGGTACACTTAATGTACTTATTAACATACAGTTCAATGGACTACATTAGGGTGCACTGGTGCACGCTTTGCTTAAGATTCTTTCATATGTTTGACATCCAGCTAAAACCTTGAAAATATGTATACATTTTTAAATCAGCGACATTGCATTGGACAACAAGTAACTCACATTTTAAACAAGGTTTGAAAAATCAGATCTAACAGGCAGATATTTATGAAGGGCAGGCTATAACAGACATGCTCATCAAGGACCGCAGGTGTCTTGGAGCAGAGGAACACATTGGATTGTTGTAATTCTCTTTTGCATATGCAATGCCCATTCACTTCATTAGTTTGATTTGCAGTTGCTTCACTAATATAATTCATTAATGTTTTTGCTTAAACCTAATACTGATATTATGAGGCGCGCACATAATAGCATTGTGTTCTCTTCGGTAACCTGGTCACCCAAGCTCTCGGTTGATTTTTCTCTAGTCGGCACACTCATTTCCTTCATTACCTGGCTGCATGGCGGCTGGCTGCTTCCCAAACAAATACACATGTGCGGCTTGGCACTTGAGCTGTACATAACAGGTTACATGACGTGACACTGCGGCTGTGATTGGTTCGGCTCTGTGCTACTTAATTTGTATTGGCTATTCATTTTTTATAAGAGAGGAAGAGAGAGAGAGATGAGGTCTATCGCAATAGTTTCATTTTTCTATCGAGAAAAAGTTATTTCGCAATACATATCATTATCGTTCTATCGCCCAGCTCTACCTGAGCACCATTTTATTAGTCTTTTTTCAATCTCCCTTTGGACATCTAGCATCATGTGTGTGTCATGGTCCCACGTAGAGTGCCTTTTGCTGTGCTCTAGCTTTAGATAGATAGATAGATAGATAGATAGATAGATAGATAGATAGATAGATAGATAGATAGATAGATAGATAGATAGATAGATAGATAGATAGATCGTTTTACAAATGCAGACTTAATCCTTTTTTTGCAATTGCTAAATCTAGATATACTGTGATAACATGGTTTGAAGTTAAATGAGATTTATTATATTAACCTGAGTGTTTTTAAACCACAGTTTGGGTTCCTCAATGCTTGAGATAGTTCCATCACTCCCTGGTCCAGCAGATCATTGTAACTCAGGTCCAGCTCTTTCAGGTGCGAGGATGTAAAGCTGATTGCTGAGGCGAGTATCTTACAGCCTTTCTCAGTGAGTCTGTTATGACTGAGGCTGACAGAAAAATATAGGAATATAATCATTAACAAAATGTTTAAAAATATTAGCAATTACATTTTTTTCAGTAATTCTAATCTTATCACTCACATACACACAGATATACATTTATACACACAAACACACGTGTGTGTGTGTGTGTGTGTGAGTGTGTTGTGTGTGTGTGTGTGTGTGTTGGTGTGTGTGTGTGTGTGTGTGTGTGTGTGTGTGTGTGTGTGTGTGTGCTCATTCATTCATTCATCCATCTGAGAACTATAAGACAGACTGTTTCTATTAATATTGGGTCACTTAATGTAATTGCTGGTTCTTTGATAACAGAGTGAAGTGTTTCACTATGGGAATCACCCTGACCTAACCAACTACGGAAGCTTTAATGACACCACGTCTGTCTATGAAAGACTTGTTGAGCCGTGCTCAGGGCTCCACCCCCTCCTTCTAACACGACCGACCAGTCCCATTCGAAGCAGATTTCTGTGCCCAAGCAAGGGGGAAGTGTTGGCGAAATACCCCTCTCTGTTATCAAAGAACCAGGGATTACATTAAATAACCTAACATTCTTTTTTTAACTTAGCTCAGTGTTTCACTATGGGAGATATGGCACCCTCCCAGATTGCGCCAGCTTCCAAAGCTACGCTCCAGTACAACTCCAGGATCTCAGGTCGAACCTGGGGCACTACATCCAGCCTATAAAACCGGACAAACGTGTGTGGTGTAGCCCAGCTTGCTGCAGCGCAAATATCCTGGACTAACACCTCTGAACAAAGCCCAGTATGTGGCCACACACCTAGTAGACTGAGCTCAGTGTCCCGGGGGGGGGCCTGCGAGCCCTTACAGCTATAAGCCAGAAGTATGGCTTCTACAATGAGCTAGCCTCTGGCGTGGTAAGGGCCTGCCCTTGTGAGGGGAGGCCCAGGAAACAAACAGCTGATCTGCCTTCCTGAATCCAGCTTTCCTGTCAACATAAGTACAGGTGCTCTACTGTAGAGCACCTGTATGATCTTTCCATCACCTTAGGGACAAAGGCTGGGTTAGGCATGCTTTAGTGAGTACAGGAGCCAGCTGTAAACAAGAGGGGTGGATAGACAGAGCCTGCAATTCACTTACTTGCGTAGCTGTGGTTAGAGCTAACAGCAGAGCGGTCTTACGAGATAAACTACAACTCCCCTGCCCCAAAAGGCTCAAAGGGGTGGTGGGAGAGGGTGTCTAAACCAACTGACAGATCCCATAAAGGGACCAGTGGTCTAGAGACTGGGAGCGTTTGACACAGACCCCTCATGAAGCGTCATACAAGTAGGTGGTGACAGGAAGGTTTATCACCAAACCCCACATTGCAGGCTGAGATAGCTGCCAAACAGACCTTTATAGTGGAAAAAGCTCTCCTTTTGTCCAGCATGTTCTGAAGAAAACACAACAGCTCCACCACTGAACACTGAAAAGGGATTGCCTGCTTTTCATGGCTATTAAAATCAGCGACAGCCCCTGATCCCTCACTCTGATCAGTGTTGGGGAGATGAAGCTGAGGGGAAGGAAAGCATACAGTAGTGTGTTTGGCCAAGGATCAGCCAGCTCATCCACGCCAAGTGGGGCATCTGCGTCTGACAGGGAGAAAAACAGTGGACAATGTTTTCTCGCAAGGCAAAGAGATCTATCTATATCTGCTCCACCACCTGTGGGTGAAGTCTCCATTCTCCGAACAGTGGATTCCCTCTGGACAGGAGATCGGCCCCCCTATTTAGAATTCCTGGCACATGAGTTGCTCAAAGGGAGAGAAGCTGTGTGCTGCTCCACACAATTGCTTCCCTGGCTAACCTGTGTAGTTGCCGGTAACGGGTACCGCCCTGGCAGTTCTTAAAAGCAACTACCATGGAGTTGTCTGTTTTCACTAAAACATGTTGCCACCGGAGATATGACAGAAAATGCTGTAAAGCTAAGAGCACTGCGCTGCGCTCCAGCAGATTTATGTGATTCAGAGCCAGTCGCCGCGACCAAACGCCATTCACTGCTCTGCCCATCATAGTTGCACCGCAACCTGACAGGGACAGTCTATGGTCAGAGTCCCCCTGGATGATACTGCCCCCAGAGGTACCCCCGCAGCGAGAGCTGTCAGGCTCCTCCATGGCCGAGAGCCGCAATACAGGACTGTGTTATTTTTACACTGTGACCGAGATGTGGGTGAGGGCAGAGCCGCAGAGAGGCAATTCACTGCTGAAAATCCCTCATCATGAGCAGCTCCAAATGTACCACGATATCACCGAGACTATGAGGCCAAGGAGGCGGAGACAGTGTTGAAACTGCACAACTTTCCTCCGCTGAAAGACGACGTCACCTTTGTCTCCTGGAAGGAGTTGGGGCTGTCCCCCTCACAAAGAGCGTAAGCTCCCCCAGCTGGGGACAAGGAGAAATGGCAGTGATTTTCTTTTGTTTTTATTTTCTTTCCAGAATGCTTGCCCCAAGGTCTTGGATTCTCAACTTTGACCTGGTGAGCAAGCGGATTGAGGGCCTCCCTTCTCCTCTCTCTATTCTGGCCCCACTCTGTCTCCCTCTCACAGCTACTGCTGCTGCCGCAAAGCAGCTCTTGGCACCTGCTGAGGTTGTGGGTTAGGGGTTCTGGGCAAGCAGAGATTGAATGCTTTTCCCTCCTGCTTTCTGTGGGTGCTTGTCTCTCTTATTTTCTCCAGGGTAGGGCCAAAGAGACCCTTGGTCGGGTCATAGGCTGCATCCATGACCTCAGCCTTCTGAGCATCATCTAAGCCTAACAGGTTTAGACACATGTCTCTCTCACCCGAGACTGCAAGGCCCATTACACGCCCACAACCTTGGACTGCTCTCCTGGAGGAGCGAAGGATGAGATCATTAACCATGCAGATTTCATCCCAGAGGGCTGGATTTAGGGAACCCGAGTCCAGCTGACAGCCCATGTCTTCTAGAATTTCTGACTGAGGCTGGTGGGAGCCTCTTGCCATCATGCAGGTTGTGTCCTGCCCCTTCGATATCCTGGGCGGCTGGCCATTGGATACCTAGCAGCCCATTTGCAGACCTTGTATAAATTGCTGTACGCCGGGGGTGCAAATTCTGCCCCATTCAGTGACCTGGACTGCTGGGGAGGGTAGGTGGAGTCATGCTCCTCTTTATCATACATGTCCTCTAGGTTGAGTAGGTCGAAGTTGGCATCACCCTCTCCGTCCTCGCCACCCGACTCGCCCACGTTTTGATCAAGGAAGTCCTCGAACAATGGGGGCATGAGCAGGTACTATTCTTTCATCATGTCCGCCCAGCTCATGGAGGCTCGCCGATGACAGATGTCACTCGTAGCAATAGCAGCCGACAGGTGGGGGTCCAAAATGTTCATTGCTGCTACTCTCAGCCTCCTTTCCAGGACTTTCTCTGGCATAAACGCACAATGGGGGCATCCCTGAGGGTCCACCAGTGAAGCCTGAGCATGCTTGGCACCCATACAGATAATACACATTGTATGAGGGATGCAGCCTCTTTGGCCTTTGGTTCTGACCCCTTGGCGGGGGTAGGAGCCGTAGACATAGTTAGCGGAAAGGGGGTGAGACCAGGCTACACCAGGCTCATTGCAACACATTAGCCTGTTCGTAGTCAGAGCTAGCAGTGGGGATTAAATCCAAGCTAGTCGTAGCGGGAGTCAGGTCATTGTGATATGTTAGCTGCATTCTGCTAGCCAATATCATTAGCAACTTAATGCTAACCGAACCCTGAGGTTGACTAACAAGCTAATGCTAGTGAGACACTAATACGGTTTGTGGCCTGCTACCAAGTTAAAGCTAGACGGACACTGAAAAGGCTCGCCGTAACGCGTTAGCCTAAGTTACACAAAGTCGGCTACCTTGCTAACTAAAACCAGGAACTGCCTGAACAGATCACCTAACACGATTACAGTTCACCAGAGTGTAACTATAAGTACGCTTCTTTCGAAGGACAACTTAAATTTCACCATAACCCTTACTGGGGAAAAGGTAGTTTAAGATTTAAAAGACATTACAATTGTTGTAATTACGTTAAAATCAGTGTTATTGACTTTAAGATCACAACCTGATTTAAAACAGAATCTAGTATAAAAATTCTTGCCTCTAGAAATAGCTATATGATATTAAGAGAATATGGCCGTGCAGTCTTTCAGTACAACTTTGTCCAGCCACTGGTAGGATTTCTGGATATCAGCCATCTCCTCGATCTGCCGGTGGTACATATTGTGCATGGGCCTGTCCTTCCATGATAGTTCCTCTTTTTCCTCCTCTTTCTTGGGTTTCTGCTGCCTGAGGTATTCACTGAGCATGCGTGACTGGTCAGGGCCATCTTCCTGATGTAGTAATGGATGTTCGTTGTCTCATCCTGGACTGTGGTGCTGACACTCACCAGTCCCCGGCCTCCTTCCTTCCGTGTAGCATACAGCCTCCAGGTGCTAGACTTGAGGTGAAACCGTCCATGGGGAAGAGCTTCCTTGTCTTGATGTCGATGGCTTCTATCTCCTCCATTGGCTAGCTTATTATCCCAGCAGGGTACCTGATCATGGGCAGGTTGTAGGTCTGGATAGCCCGGATCTTGTTCTTACCATCCAGCTGACTCCTCAGGAGTCGGCTACCTTGCTAACTAAAACCAGGAACTGCCTGAATAGATCACCTAAAACGCTATATATATATCTATATCTATATAGATATAGATATATATATAGATATATATAGATATATATATATACACACACAGAGAGAGAGAGAGAGAGAGAGAGAGAGATAGATATGATAGATAGATATTAATATACACACACACACACACACACTTCACTCTCCATCTATATATATATATACATACAATTTTTTGCTATTTTAAACTCAAAAAGTAAAAATCTCAAGTATCTAAATCCTGCTTCAAATGTTTTTTTGATGCAGTGCTTTACCTCAGTACCTCCAGTCTACAGTTTTTGTTCTTCAGTCCATCTGAGAGGATCTTCATTTCCGAGTCTTTAAACTGGGTGTTGTTTAGTTCCAGTTCTCTCAGGTAAAAAGGTTTGGATGTGAATGCTGTCACCAGCATTTTGCAGATTTCCGCAGTCCTATAATGTCGGTTCATTCTTTTGGCACAGAGGATAAAAACATTAGAATAGATATAAACATAGATTATACTATCCAAGTTTTAGCAAACGCCCTTCTAATTTAAGAAAACAAGACACTGAGTTGTGAATTTTAGTGACTGTGGGGGGAGACACTTTTACATAGAAGATTTTGACTAATTGTTAATCTTTTAAACACTGTTTACAATTAGAGTTACTGTATGGTGTCACCTCACATGTATCCACTTAAATCAGCAAAGGCTGTTTCTCCTCTGCCAAACAGGACCCACTACTGTAGATTAGTGCTCCCATTCTGAGCCAAAGCACTTTACATGAACACAAAATTTATTTTAGCTACAGGGAAGAAGAAGCTCTAGTTCTGACCACTGGGTATTTTTAGAAGGCTCAATTCAATTTCACTATCTACACCCAGGCCTGGTTACTTCCGGACCTGTTGAATCAAGACTTCCTTTAACTAGAACCTGTCTGACAAAGTAAAGTAGGCTAAAAGATTTCAAAAAGCAACACATCATGCCACGATATCTTAAACTGACCTGAGCTTCTCAAGTTTAGGGCAGCCTAGACCAACAGACAGTACAGAATCAGAATCAGAATCAGAATCAGAAAGGGTTTATTGCCAGATGTTGAGCAGGTTTACAACATTAGGAAATTGCTGCGGTGCTTCAGTGCAACATACTGTCATAAAAATATAAAAATAAGAATAAGAATTAAAAGTGCTAAGTGGATAGATATATACATGATATATACATGAGTGCAGGTGGTGATCAGTGCCAAACATGGAATGATGCAGTGAACACAGCGTAGGGTCATGTGTTAGTGGTGGGAACAGTCATATGGTTATTGTTCATGTGTCCGACAGCAGAGGGGAAGAAACTGTTCTTATGGCGAGAGGTTCTGGTGCGAATGGACCGGAGCCTCCTGCCTGAGGGGAGCAGGTCAAACAGACTGTGTCCAGGGTGAGAAGGGTCAGCTGAGATCCGAGCTGCACGCCGCAGTGTCCTGGAGGTGTACAGGTCCTGCAGAGATGGGAGTCTGCAGCCAATCACCTTCTCAGCAGAGCGCACAACACGCTGCAGTCTCTGTTTGTCCCTGATAGTGGCTCCAGCGTACCACACAGTGATGGAGGAGGTGAGGATGGACTCGATGATTGCAGTGTAGAACTGCATCATCGTCCGTGTTGGCAGGTTGAATTTCTTCAGCTGCCTCAGGAAGTACATCCTCTGCTGGGCTTTTTTAATGACGGAGGTGATGGTGGGCTCCCACTTCAGGTCCTGGGTGATGGTGGTACCCAGGAAGCGGAATGAGTCCACAGAGGTGATGGGGGTGTCAGTCAGGATGATGGGGGGGAGTGGAGCTGTGTGCTTCCTGAAGTCCACAATAATCTCCACTGTCTTCTGGGCATTCAGCACCAGGTTGTTGTGGCTGCACCAGGACACCAGACGTTCAACCTCCCTCCTGTAGGCAGACTCATCCCCGTCCGAGATGAGTCCGATAACGGCTTGCAGAACAAT
>NW_024582740.1:22154-23882 GCF_018398535.1 Haplochromis burtoni
TACATACACACAGAGAGAGAGAGAGAGAGAGAGAGAGAGAGAGAGAGAGAGAGAGAGAGATAGATAGATAGATAGATATGTAATATACACACACACACACACACACACTATCTCCTATATATATATATATACATACAATTTTTTGCTATTTTAAACTCAAAAGTAAAAATATCTCAAGTATCTAAATCCTGCTTCAAATGTTTTTTTGATGCAGTGCTTTACCTCAGTACCTCCAGTCTACAGTTTTTGTTCTTCAGTCCATCTGAGAGGATCTTCATTTCCGAGTCTTTAAACTGGGTGTTGTTTAGTTCCAGTTCTCTCAGGTAAAAAGGTTTGGATGTGAATGCTGTCACCAGCATTTTGCAGATTTCCGCAGTCCTATAATGTCGGTTCATTCTTTTGGCACAGAGGATAAAAACATTAGAATAGATATAAACATAGATTATACTATCCAAGTTTTAGCAAACGCCCTTCTAATTTAAGAAAACAAGACACTGAGTTGTGAATTTTAGTGACTGTGGTTGAGTCCTCAAGTCCTCAAGTATGTCACCACTCAACTCTAGTTCTCTTAGATTTGAGATGACTGAATTGATGGCTGATGCAAAATCTTCCATCTCTCTTTCTGCAAGCCCTTTGCCAGAAAGACTGCAAGACCAAAGGACACAAAATCAAAAGAAATCAGTACAAGATGTTACAAAACAATCATATAAATATGATAATTTTACTAACCTTAGAGCTTCTAGTTTACACTGAGAATTTTTCAGTCCATCAGCCAAGGTTTCTGCACATTTATCCGCCCTACTGCCAAAAGTACTATTCACTATGTGCAGTTCAGTTAACACAGAGTGTGGCATGCAAAGAGCTGAAGAGATCGTTTTATATTCCCAAACACCAACATTTACACCTGAGATTCTGTAGAATTAATAAAAGGACAATTGTTTAAATATCAGATACAGTTTTTAAAAGCATACATTATTTCTTAACTTAATAGAAAATTGTAAACTCAATAAACCCCTTTTCCATCTGCACCCTGACACAGTCCAATATTACGGGATTTCCATAGGGGAAAGGATTTAGTTTTCCCTAATTGAACATTTAAAAAAAAAAGGTAATTTAGATCTTACAATTTCATTTTACTTATATAGAACCAGTCCACAACAACATGCCAAATCAAAATAAGCATTAGATGTTTCAAATATTCCTTTTGTGGCACACAAAATGGTAAAGGCGCTGATTAGCTAACTGTAACACCTCCTGCAGCATGAAAAGAACAATATTTTAAACAGATGATTGATGTCAAAATGCCAGATAAATCAGTTAACATGAATGTATGGATTAAAAAGTCCGGTCCTAGGTAAAACTGCATAGGACAAGGTATTCAGGAACTGAGCGTAAAAGTCACATAGTTGGTATCTGGTTCTGTTCAATAACAATAATTGTAAAAAACAAAACAAAACAACAACATACAATTATAGATAAAGTGCGGTAAACTGAATAACATTCTTGTATAAAGCACCAACTCACCTTGCTTTTCTGCAGTTTCTCACAGCTGGAAGAAGTCTAAAGATACCTTTTCCTGATGGTCTGTATTTCTTGAGATTGAATTCATCCAGAGGTGTGTTTGACATCAGAATCAAGTCAGCCAGAGCTGAACACTCAACAGGAGAGAGCGGTGATTCAGGAAAACAATTTGGTTTCAGATACTTTCGTACTGAATCATGTAGGGAA
>NW_024582740.1:24990-26188 GCF_018398535.1 Haplochromis burtoni
TATTGTGGTCGTTTTGAATTTCAGCTGAAGTTGACTTTCATCGAGACCATCAAAGATGAACAAAACTTCACGATCAGCCAAAGCTTTCGCAACTGCTATGGTTTTAAGTTCTGGATGGAATGTTTTCACAAGGTTCTCAAAGCTAGTCTGATCATCTTGGACCAGATTTAGCTAGCTGAATGGAAACATAAAGCTGAAGTCCAAGTCCTGATTGGCTTTTCCATCTGCCCAGTCAAGGATGAACTTCTTCACAGAGACAGTTTTTCCAATGCCAGCAATTCCCTTTGTCATCACAGTCCTAATTGCTGTCATGTCCTTGTCGCCTTGCACATGTTTAAAGATATCATTACAGTTGATTCAAGTACCCTCAACAATTTGATTCTTTATCTTCAATCTCCCAAATCTCATGTTGTTCATTGACATGTTCACTCTCTCCTTGTATAATGTGGAGCTGTGTGTAAATTTTATCCAATGATTTTTCATCCATACGAGACTTTTTATTGCCTTCCAACTCCCACTGACACTTTTGCCTTAGATATTCTTTGTTCTTTTTAAAGACCTCCTTGATGACATCTTCTGCTGTAGGTAAAGAGGAAAACCACCAATTTCAACCAAAACACATAATTTTAACGTTAACTTTGTCATTTTGACCTTGGTAAAGGATAAAAAGCCCTCAGAATCGCTGCGATGAGTATGTTAAATAAAACCTCAAATCCAAACCTGTATTTTATTCACAATAGAGCATATAAAAAATGATCATCAAATGTTTAAACTGTTGTCTGATACATCATTAAATGTTTCATTTAATAATTTATCAAATGTTTCAGTTGTTGTAAGGTCTTGATTGTAGGCAAAAAAAACTCTTCTATTATGAAGCCATGCCACAATGCCCTTATAGATGAGGAAACTGCCAATTCCTTAGGCAATAATATAGTTGGTCCCTCTCCTTAATTGGTCAAGAGGATATGGTGTCCATGTTTTCAAAGAATGAATTCAAGGCTACGTCCACACGTACCTGGGTATTTTTGAAAACGCAGATTTTTCTATGCGTTTGCGCCTTTCGTCCACACGTAAACGGCGTTTTCGGTCACTGGACATATACAAAGATGGCGCCGGTGAGGTCGGCTGCCGTCACGACTTCTCCGACCACTTTTTCTTTGTCTTTGTTTTTTAAGTTAGTTTTCAGCGTTTCTAAATC
>NW_024582740.1:50067-72232 GCF_018398535.1 Haplochromis burtoni
GGCAAAATCATCACCATTGGGTACATTAGGTATGACAGTGACACTCTTGTTTCTATTGGTATACAATGTACTCACAATTCGAAGTTTTTAACTCCGGATCCGAGCTGGCCGAGTGAGATCTTGAGGGAGAACAAAGGGAAGCGGCGGCGGCCTAGAGGGAAGCGAGCCGGCGTCAGGAACAGGCTGAGAGCTCGTGCACACCGCACACCTCTGCCTAGCATCCTGCTCGCCAACGTCCAGTCACTGGAGAACAAGCTTGATGACCTCAGGGCCAGGATAAAGTTCCAGAGAGACATTCGGGACTGCAATCTCCTCTGCTTCACCGAGACATGGCTGAACCCAGCGGTGCCGGACCACGCCATCCAGCCGGCCGAGTTCTTCTCGGTTCACCGCATGGACAGGACACGGGACTCGGGGAAGTCAAGGGGAGGCGGCGTGTGTTTAATGGTGAACAACAACTGGTGCAACAGTGCGAACGTTGTTCCTCTCACACGCTCCCTGCATATCCATAGATACAGTAAGTCACCCACTTTTACAAAAATTGGCTGTTACTCTTATGCAATGAGACCGATGAAGGCGATTAGTTGAAGCAGAAAAAAGTCTTGGAAGAAATGGGTAGTCTATTCAAGACAATTTTACACTGTAGAGAAGAATTTGACTCAACTGTTAATATGGTTTAAAAAAAGCCCATGTACAGCCCAAAATGCCTGTTATAATTCATTGTCCCTGCCAGTAACATAATAAGGTCATCTGTGCTGTGTAACTGTTGATTGACCCACATCTCTACAAGTCCTGTGTTGTTTTACATCATAGACTGCATGCTCTAACAAGTGATTCATTCAGTTAATTACAGTCAAGGCAGACTTTTTGACACAGAAGTCTGGCTGCTCCTATGTACTTGCCATTAGCCACAAAGCCAACAAGTAACAACCGTAGTATTTCTTTTTAAGTCCACTCTGTGTTAAAGTGTTGTAGCAGGATGTCACAGGATGATGAATACAGTTACACAAGTTAAAATAAGTTGTGGTTTCTTTTTGGTCAGCTCACTCAGTACAATACATGAGTGTGTTCTTACAGGACCAAGCTGATGTAAACACTACAAAGAAGAACAATGAAATCTGGGCATGCATGAAAGGCTCAACCTCTCCCAAAGTGTATATGGCAAATTGTTTCCTCGCAAAGTGGGAGCATCCCCTTTGCTCTCCTTATCATTCATGTTGTTTTTGGACCTAGACAATATGGAGCAAGTAGAGCTAGCTAACATTAATCCTATGGATGAAACATTGACTTTTCAGCTACAAACCCGATGTGCTCAGTAAGCAATTCTAGTTGGCACGTCTGGAGGACCACCAATTTTTTCCCCTGGATGTCTATTCCAGCGGTAAAACCCGCAGAAAATTCATGGCCAAAATAGTAGTAGTAGTAGAGTCACCTGTGGTTCTTCAAAGTCACTAAAATCAGCTTTGTGTAGATTAGTTCCACCATATCTACATGTCTAAATGCACTAAGTTGCCGGGTGATTGGCTGATTAGATATGAAGCCAAACAAAGGTCAAAGGTTTCTTGTTTTCCACTCTTTAAATCATTTCAGGTTGTCATTTGGCTGTAATAGGATAGGCTCATTACTCATTCATGAAATCTTTGATGCAAAAACCACCGCACAAAAGAATATAGTGTAAAACAATGGTTATTCAGTGAGTCCTGCATCAGTTTTGCCAGTGCAAAATCATATGCATTCTTTGTATTGACCAAACATGGAAAGGGCACTTTTTTGTTGTTGTTAGTGGGCTTACCCACACACAGTCATGAAAGGTTATTGCCTAGACATCCAAGCAGGACTTAAAGCCAGTAATGGTATAAATAACTTCTGATCAAAGCCGTGTCATCTCAGGCTATAATGCTAAGTCCCAGATAAGGAATAACATCTAAATAACATCTAACACTGACCTGAGGTTCTCCAGGTTAGTGCAGCCCAGTCCGGTGGAGAGCACAGAGAGTAATGAGTCTCTCAGTATGTTGTCACTCAACTCCAGTTCTTTTAAATTTGAGATGATTGATTTGATGGCTGAAGCTAGATTTTCACTCTGTGTTTCTGAAAGCCCGTGACCAGAAAGACTGCAAATATAAAGGATAATAGGTGAAAAGTGACTGATGAACACAGTCATGGGAAAAAAGTTTTCACACAGTTCTATAAAAACAAAATACTCAATAGCTTTTAGAACTACATTAAACAGCAATAATTCAAAGTAATTGTTTTGTAATGTTAAGTAATGAGTTCATCAAATCATTGTGGAGGAATTTTGGCCCACTCTTCTTTACATTATTACTTTTGTACATTTGTACATTAAGCACAAGGCTCCACACACAAGCCTTGTGCTTTGCGCTGGGAAGAGGGGGGAGGGGCGGTAGTTACACTCGCAGTAGCACAGGAACAGAGCAGGAGGGAGAGACAGAGAAAGAGAGCCAGGGAGAACAACATCCCATTAGAAAGGTATAGTGATCATCCACAACTATTTTCAGTTGCAGATGATAAAGGATTCAGAAAGTTTATTCACGCAGGCCGAAATGACAGAGATGTGCATCTTCTTTTTGTTTTCATATTTTAATTTATATTTAATTGTGCTGTGGTCCTTTTTGTTGCTTCACTTTAAATTTATTTAAAAAGGAAAAAGCTGAAAATTTAAATAGTTAAAAGTTGAAATGTGAATAGTTGGTTTTTGTATTATATGATTTATTTATTACATTTTATGTGGAGTGAATAAATAAAAGTATATTTACCGTGGCCCCTAGAGACAAAGCACACACGAACTCCAAAACACGTGCAAACTCCGAAGCACATACAAACTCCAAAACACATAAAAACTCCAAAACACGTAAAAAACTCCAAAACACGTAAAAACTCCAAAAAACGTACAAACTCCGAAGCACGTACAAAACCCCAGAAGTGCTCCAGGATGCTAGGCGCAGTGTTGAGGTTTTGTTGCCTAGTGGCTACACAAGCCAGGAAGTACCAACGACTGGATTTGGTGTGTGGTAGTAACAGGTAAATGAACATTTTTTTAAATTATTTGAATATATATGCGTGCTTGTGTATTAATACACAAACCATACACATATGCTTTCAATTGTGTAATTCAAGTGATCTAGGTATCTCAGTTAACACTAGAAATGTGTTTTGGAATTTGTACGTGCTTTTTGTAGTTTGTACGTGTTTTGTCTCTAGGGGCCAGCGCATATATTTATATATAAATATTAATTAATAATTAATAATAAATTAATAAATATTAATAATAAATTAATTAAAGCAACAAAACAACCTGAAGAGCCAGTTCAGAGCCGAAAGAGCCGGCTCTTTTTAGTGAGCCGAGCCGAAAGAGCCGGTTCTCTAAAAAGAGCCGGAAATCCCATCACTACTGTTCATGTGCTACTGTGAGTGTAACTACCGCCCCTCCCCCCTCTGCTCAGCGCAAGCACAAGGCTGGCGTGCAGAGTGAAGCAAAAAAAAGTGCGAGAGAGAGGGTGAGAGAGAGAAAACAAAAACCACGGCCCGCGACGTTCACTTCAAAGAGCCGTTTCTTTCGCGACAGACACATCACTACTGCTTATCAGTTCCAGTTGCACAGAATAGATAAGAGAATCGATAAAAAATTTAATCGGTAAGTGATGTCGATAATGAAATTGGAACTTCTTAATTCTTATCTATTCCCATCCCTATATGCAATGCCTGCAAAAAAAAATCACAAAATTATTATGAAATCACTTTCATTCAAATAAATGATAACAAAACATAACGAAAAATAATACTCTTACTAACCTAAGAGTTTTCAGTTTACACTGGCAATTCCCCAGTCCATCAATCAATATCTCTGCACCTTCGTCATCTCTGCTGTAAAATGTATTATTGACCAGGTGCAGTTCAGTCAGCACAGAACGTGGCATACGAAGAGCTGAAACGATAGTTTTATATTCCCAAACAGAAAGATCCAAGCCTGAAATTCTGAAGAGATGGAAAAAAAGATGGTTCTTCAGTATCTGATAACGTTTTAGAAGCATGCAAATGATTTACTTGACTGAAATCACTGCAATAGGAGTAATAGCACCCATAACACTTCACAGCATGACCTGAATAGGTTGGGTTTTTTCATTCTTTTTTTCTTTTCTTAGGTGTTTAATGTCACAGTGTGAGATTAATCAGTTAACAGGCAGAGTGCATGGATTCAAAGGTCTGGTCTGGCAGATATGTCACACTTGAGAGGTACATTAGGTTTAGTCCTACAGGCTGTATTTCTTTCTTTCATGTCCTCATATAGCTCTGATTGGTAGGTCAGTACTTTAACTTGGTCTGCTCATGCCTTGTACTAGTTTTTCTTCAGCTCCCAGAGCTCTAGCATCAGGTATTACGTCAGCTGGAGCCAGTGGCTCACACTAATAGGGCTTCTGTACTTGTGGAGCTTATACTGGAGTCTGTACTGTGGTGGGAGTCAGTCATTTGTTTACATTAGCAAGCTTCATTCCTTTGCTAGCTAGTGTTGCAAAACATTGCTGCTCTGAAGCCTCAAACACTCTATAGTAAAATGGGATGGTAATCTTGCGATGGAAAAACTCAATTGTTACTGAGCGACTGCACTGAATTCTTTGGGGTTTGCAAACTATTACAAGTAGCTGGAGCAACCAACTTGTTATCCAGTAAATTCAACCTCCCAGCAATGTGTTTCCAAACAATCACAGTCTGACTTTGACCAACTGCAGTCATTTTTAGACAGACAAGCTAAAGTTTGTAAATGTAAGAAGATGCATCAAGAAAGTTAGCATGCACCAATGAGTGCAACTCTTCTGCTTCACTATTATTTCTCGAAGTGAAGATTTTAACTCCTACGAAGGTGAATTACTGAGATTTGAGGTGAGCAATTTCCTGTAAATTGTGCTGGATTTAAGATGAAATGTGTGTCTTGTGTTTTTTGGAATGAGAGGGTGAAATGTTATCAGTACAATTGCGTAACTGGATGGCTCAAAGCTGTGAGCACAGTGCTAAAACTCAGGATGTGTTCTGTAACTCTTTATCCGAGTGCTTAGAGCCCGTGCCCACATATTCCTACAGTACAATAGTACTGGTGTTTTATTGAAACAAAGCCAAACTCAATATGGAGGATAAGAGGAAAGGAAGGAGAGATTCATGTCACAAGACATGTACAAGGTACCCATTTCTGCGTGTCTTTTCTCAGCAGTGCGTACACACAGTGGTTTCCATGTTTCTTTATAACACATTGATGTTGTTAATGATACCACAGGTCTGTCAAAAAGCAGCTCTTGATGGGGCTGTGTTAGTGTGCTAGACTAATGTGTTTAATGTTATAGTGTGCAATATTGACTTCAAGTACTTATGGTTGTACACAGGCACATTTACACATATGGAACAGTAGCTGCATCTTCATTAACACATATCTGTTGTTGTAACACATGTGTTCTTGTAAAAGTCTGTTGTTACTCACAGACTTCAGGTTCGTGTAATAAAATGGATTTTAACAAAACATATCTCTTCTGAATAAATCCTGCGCTCCACCTGAGTCTCAGTCCTCAGAACCATACAGCAGCAATTTCAGGAGAAGAATTTACCCTTACATCGAAACATTATAATTCTTCTTCAGTCTCCTTTCATTTATTTTATTATATTTATTTTAAATTTACTGCTTTATTGTATTATAGTTGTTAGGACTTTACTTAGTACCTTACATTAAAGCTTACTGATAAGCTTGCTTATCAAGTTGACTGTTCATAGGAGCACAAGAGGAGGAACAAAGCACTGCCCAAATATTGCAGTGCTCTCAAGTTGCTGAACTTAATAACATTCTTGTATAAAGAACCAACTCACCTTGCTTTCCTGCAGTTCCTCACAGCTGGAAGAAGTCTAAAGATACCTTTTCCTGATGGTCTGTATTTCTTGAGATTGAATTCATCCAGAGGTGTGTTTGACATCAGAATCAAGTCAGCCAGAGCTGAACACTCAACAGGAGAGAGCGGTGATTCAGGAAAACAATTTGGTTTCAGATACTTTCGTACTGAATCATGTAGGGAATTGTCTTTCAACTCAGTCAGGCAGTGGACAAGGTTTAGACATCTTTCAGCTGAGCAATCCAATAAATCTATATCTAAAAGACTTGACCGAATTTGCTCAATATTCGTTGAGTGTTCTTCAGTCTGTTGAATCAGACCTTGAAGCAGGTCTTGTGTTGATTGTAGAGACAAGCCAATAAGGAACCTGAGGAACATGTCCAGTTCTCCGGTCGTTCTAAGAGCCGAATTAGCTATTGTAATTTCAATCAGTTCATTCAAAGGTAGATCCACTGGATCACTTTCCAAGATAGTCTTGAGCTCTTCATCAGACCCTTTTAGCATGAAATCCTTGAGACTTTCAGAATCAATTTTCTTATTTACAAAACTGTGATATACAAAGAGAGCAGCAAAATACTCTTGAACTGTGAGATGCACAAAGCAGTAAAGTTTCTTTGTTAGGAACACACTCTCTTCTTTGAATATTGCTGTACACAACCCGCAGTAAACTCCAGCTTTCGTTATATCTATGTCATACTTCTTCAGATCTTCAGCAGTGAATATGATCCGGCCTTTTTCTAGTTGCTCAAAAGCCAGCCTGCCTAATTTCAAAATGAACTCTTCATTTGACTTAAAAAGCTCTGCTGTATCAGGCTTTTCCTGGTCTTCCTGGTTGCCATATTTTTCATTAGCTATCATCATCTGAATAAGAAGGAAGTGTGTGTACATCCCAGTAAGAGTTGTGGGTATTTTTTGGTTTTCATCTTTGGTGTTTCCCATTTTACGCATCAAATACTCAAAAACATCTACAGCAATCCAACAGAAGATAGGTATGTGACACATAATATACAGGCTCCGTGACATTGTTATGTGTTCAATTATTTTTTCAGCGACTGCTTTGTCCTCAACTCTCTTTCTGAAGTACTCTATTTTTTGTGGATCATCAAATCCTCTGACCTCGGTCCACTGGTCGACATACTTACTAGGGATGCGTTGAACTGCTCCTGGTCTTGAGGTAATCCAAACAAGTGCAGAGGGAAGAAGATGTTTCCTGATAAGGTTGGTCACCAGAGTGTCCACTGAGGACACCTTTGTAGCATCATCCAGTATTGTGGTCGTTTTGAATTTCAGCTGAAGTTGACTTTCATCGAGACCATCAAAGATGAACAAAACTTCACGATCAGCCAAAGCTTTCGCAACTGCTATGGTTTTAAGTTCTGGATGGAATGTTTTCACAAGGTTCTCAAAGCTAATCTGATCATCTTGGACCAAATTTAGCTCCCTGAATGGAAACATAAGGATGAAGTCCAAGTCCTGATTGGCTTTTCCATCTGCCCAGTCAAGGATGAACTTCTTCACAGAGACAGTTTTTCCAATGCCAGCGACCCCCTTTGTCATCACAGTCCTAATTGCTTTCACTTCTTTGTCATCTTTCTCATGTTTAAAGATGTCATTAGAGTTGATTTTTGTACACTCAACAGTTTGATTTCTCGCTTTATCTTCAATCTCCCAGATCTCATGTTGTTTATTGACATGTTCACTCTCTCCTTGTATAATGTGAAGCTCTGTGTAAATTTTATCCAATGATTTTTCATCCTTACGAGACTTCCCAGTGCCTTCCAACTCCCATTGACACTTCTGCCTCAGATATTCTTTGTTCTTTTTGATGACCTCCTTGATGACATCTTCTGCTGTAGGTAAAGAGGAAAACCACCAATTTCAAAATAAAGCATGTGTTTTCTATTGTCTTCTATTGTCTAAATAAAATGTGGATATGAGATTTAAAAACCATTGCATTTTGTGTTTATTTGCAGTTTACGCAAATTTGTAACATTATATTAATTGTATTTAATAATTGTACAGTGCACCCGAAAAGTATTCACAGCAGTTCTCGTGTTCCACATTTCGTCCTATTCCAAAATAGATACATTTTTTTTACTTTAAAATAAATTCTACACAGAGAAGGATACATAAAGTGAAAACTGTTTGGTTCACATTCACATGAATGTATTAGAAATTTGGAAAAAAAATTATTGTTTTTTAAGGTGAAAATTGACTTTAATCCATTTTGGATTAAGACTGTAACATGACAAAATGTCAAATGCTGTAAATGCTTTCCCTATGCACTGTAAACATAGTTACCAAACAACTGAAACATACTTTCACACGTCTGTGGCTCAATTTCTTTGAGGATTTTGTAGAAGGCAAATTTGACTTCTCTAGTAGTCAGTGAATTGTAGAGCTCCCTCATCTGATCCTGGCTAGTCCCGGCAGCTTTGATTTTGTTGTATATCTCCGGATGGATCATACCCCGCTGTCTCAATTCATCAGCTATAGCCATCACCAAAGTGACGCTTTGAATGAGCTTAGTGCGGTTCTTGTCCACCAAGGCTGCATCTATGAAAAGGTTAAAAAAAAATGTAAGACATGTTGTTTAGGACTTTAGAAGACAAAGAATGAAAGCATGTGCATTTTATGATCAGAGTTAATCATAAAATTATAATTATTAACTTACCTTTCATTTCTGTTACTGCTGAAGCAGACAGACAAGGACTAGAAAAAGGCAAAACTGCTTTAGCGATACATGGTTTATAAATCTACGCTAATGATTTATTTCATCTTTTACCTTAGAAATACTGATTGTATATTTACTTATAAGAAGATAATAAAGGTCTCACCTGAGGGCACTGAGTTCAACAGTATCATTGCTGTTCTCACTGCAGTCATTTTCCCCAGAAGTTTCTTGTGCATGTGTGCATGCAGGCTCCTCCCTTCTTTCCTTCACTGTGTTTCCCCCCCTCTGCTGTCCAACAGGAAGGAGTGAACTTTCTTCACTCTTCTCAGCAGTGGAAATGTTGTCTTGCTCACAACTGTTTTCTTTCGTTTTTGCACAGCAATGTGCAGACCATAGGCTCCCCATGATGTTATTTCTTCACAGTCAGCTCAGTGACTCTGTCATTTGCATCTAAATATGAGTATTATTACATAGAAGTTCTGTTGTATTGCTACTGTCTTGAGAACAGCCAGACTTTCTTTTCCCTTTTCACCTAATGCAGAATTTATCATAGATATTTATTTTGCTATATTCTTAATCGTCACTATGTAAAATATCTGACCGAACTACTCGCTGTTCAAAATATGTTTATTTTTTCTTACCTTTGTGTCTGATTTCCAGTAGCTGCTGCAGTAAAACAAAGATGTATGTTGCTGGATCTAAACGATAGCAAGACAGGAAGTGAACCGTTGGCAGGATGGGCGGAAATTGAATTCTCTCTCTCTCTCTCTCTCTCTCTCTCTCACTGTTTGTGAATACTGCAACAACAACAAAAAAGTACTGAAAACACTTTTTGATGGTTAGTGCTTTATGCTATTACACCATTACACTACAGATGCTCTGAAAATGATTTTTTATTAATCAACTGATATATTTCAAAATGCTTAACTTTGTACAGACATGACAAGAATAACACCAAGGCTGTTCTTTTTAGGAGGTTAGACTGTTAATTAGTAACTTGTTATGGTAAAGTGAAAGTATTCAGGACAGACTAGCGCCTGCTCTTTTTTTAGATAAATTTTATCAAAACTCTTAACTTTTGTACACAGAGAGGAAATGTGCAGCTAAATAAAAGCATTTAAACCATTTTCGCAGCTGCTTATCTAAGGTTTGCACAATATCAGTGTAGCTGTACCTCTTGCAAATCTTCTGTACATATACAAAAAAAACAAACTCATTCACAAAGTTTTTGCAACTTCCTAATGCAAAGTGCCAAATACTTACTTTGTATAAGTGTAGTCTCTCATTTTCAGCTGTTCAAAAAGAATCTTAGTCAGTTTTGCAATAAAACCAAATGTTATCCAAGGCAGACTACTTTATAGACTGCAATAAACGTTTATTATGACTTAGCTTTTTGTTAAAGAGAAGCAGTTTGTAGTGGGCGGGTAAATAACTGCATAACATGTGCTGTGGTGTGATTACTTTTAAATGGAGTGTAACTCTCTAATCCTGAAACCTGGGAGAAATGAATAATGTTTCCATTACTTTAAACAATGCTTTAACATGAGTGCTGCACACAGATCTTAAGCATAACCATAGATGATTTAAACATTCTGCACAGTTTCAAGGGGCAGACATCTCAAGGCACATAATTCCTCTTACTACTCTAACAAACGTTTGTGAAAGAATAGGTTGTTCTGAAACAGTCACTGAACTTTTCACAGACAACTCAGTTTGTAATATTTCTTCCCTCCTAGATATTCCACAATTAACTGTAAGCAGCGGAAGCATTTAGGAACCACAGCAACTTGGATAGCAAGCACAGACTACATAAAGTTACAGAGCAGGATTCCCAAGTGTTGAGACACATAATGTGTAAAAGACACAGACGATCTGCTGACTTGGTAACTGCAAAGCGCCAAAGCTCCTCTGGCATTAAAATCAGCACAAAAACCATCCACCTGGAGCATCCATGGCCGAGCAGCTCCTAAAGGTGTCCCAGTGCTTTTGTCCCTCAAGTGTGGGTATTCGGGGACAGTCTGCAAATGCAACACGGAAGAGAGAGAGACTACACAAATATTTGAAAACCTTGGTAACCAACATCCCTTGAGTTTGCTTTTGCTGTAGCAGAACTAGAGGAAAAATTCAATTGTCCAAGCTTCACACTCATGCAGAGGTCTCATTTTGTTGATACTGTAAGTTTTTGGTTGGGCAAAAAGAAAAAGAGCCTTACGTTTTTTGGTTTGTTTGTTTGTTTGATGTTTTTAAAATCGGGAAAGAAACATTGAATCCCTTCACGCTTAGTCTGCCATCACAGAAATCACTTCACACAAACCTGTGTATATTTGCATTTACTGAAAGTTTTCCTGAAACTCACTTCTTGAACACACCTTCCTTGTGATGTGTGCAGCTTTAGAGTAATCTAAATCCAAAGTATTCATGAAAGAAACCGAAGTATTAGTCATAAAGAATAAAACCCCACAAAGAGCACAATAACATTTTATTAACAACAATAACAATAATAATAATGCAACAATTGAATCATAGTGACCTTAGTGATATGCAACACTGTCCTTAACAATCTGAAGGCAGACAAAGAAAGAAGAACATAAAAGTTCACCGTTTTCCATCTGAACCGAAAATATTGATGAAAGGCACAAGTTACAAAGTGCAGCTTCTTTAGCTTTATGTGACCATTAAGGTTTATGGTACTTAAAAACTATGTGAGCAAAACACTGGCCCCGAAACAACATCAGCACAAGGACTGTCCATGCTGTCCAGCACAAACTCAAGAGTGAGTACCTGGAAATTTAAATAGGCGGCTCCATGCCCTCTTCCCGACTACTCGGGTATGACTGAAGTAGCGACTGCACTATAAGGTCCATACCGGCCAAATACATCTTTGCCCACCACAGCCGCACACACCCTGTGGCCAGGCTTATACTTTCTGACCAGCACACACATGGGCAAATTCAAGGCCTTCACCTCACCGAGGATACTCCAGTCTGGGAAAGCGCCACTGCCCTTAACCTTTTCCATAGTTAGGAAGATCCTACAACAGGGACAAAGAACAGAAAAAAAAACAATATCATCAGTGAGTAACTTAAAGTCAAGATTACTAGTAAAGCCTAAGAACTGACTGACTGCTTCCATCAGGTGTAGGGCTCCTCAATTAATCGAATTTTAATCACGATTACGATCTGGGCTTTCAACGATCATTAAAAATGACTGAGCCGATTATTAGCCCCTCCCTCGTGCTTTACTCTCGCGCTGCTCCGTGTGGCAAGTCGAGCGCACCTCTCTGCATTTTGAACACGTGTCACAGCAATTAAGAGGACCCGAGGGAAGCTCGGAAAGCTAAGCAGAAGTTATTTGGAGAGGAGAGTGACTGCCGTTGGCTGAAAAGAGAGGTAAAAAAACTTCAGTGGTGTGGAAACATTATGGGTTCGCGGAGTCAGACGTGGATCAAGTAGACGCAGTGTGTAAACTTTGCTACAGTGTCGAAGCTGCACCACAGAGCAACACTGCAAAGTTCACTAAACACAGATGTTTACATTTTTCATTTATTTTTTATATTACAAAAATTTGCACTGTTATCAGTATTTGCACACTATTTTTTGACAATCTTTGAAGTCATTATTCAATACATTCTTATTGTTAAATAAATATCATCAAATAATCGAGATCTCAATTTCAGTGAAAATAATCGTGATTATCATTTTTGCCATAATCGAGCAGCCCTAATCAGGTGGTTACAAAAACTGGCAGCAGCGTCACAGTGAGATCCTCATGAGGACCTTTCGTTTTTCATATTGGTCGTAGGGCTGAGAAACTACACACTCGACACACAGTGATGAGTTCAACACTGCTTCTTACGTGTAACTGTCCATGGGTGGAGCAGATGGGTCTTCCTCCACCACTTTCCAGAGGATAGAGAGGCCGCTGGGGTTTCTGATGAGGGCCAGATTTACTTCAAGTTTCTGAGGGATGCTATACGAGGCCGCTTCCATGTTCAGGACGGAGGGGAAGGGTCTAGAAGGAAGAGGAGGTAACGAGAGTCCGTTCTGAGGAAGGAAGGAAACTTAAGTGAGTGGGTGTGATGTACCTCAAAGAGTGGAGTGAACCAAATGTATTTTCAGCATGGGTGTATTACCTGCTCTGAGTCAGTGTGACTGGGACTCCTCGTGGCGACAGAAGAGACACATTCTGTTTTCACCTTTTGACGCTTGGGCTCTTCAAACTCTTCTTCACTGTTTTCTTTTTCTTGCTTAGCTGTGTACTCATGCTGGTTTTACACATGCCAAAATGGAAGATGTCAGTAATGATAAAAAAAAAATGAAAAGACATTTAAAAGAACTATTTTTTGCTTGCTCAAATAGCCTCCACACATTCATTTGTGGCAAAATAAATAAAATAAAAGAGAGCGCATAGTAAAGCATCCCACCTTAAGCTGAAAAGGCCGTTGAGGAGTCAGAACTGGAGGCAGCCTCTCCTCATTTGAATCAGTCGTGGCAGCTGTCATAATTTAATACAGATTATTTAAAATGAGAAGGAGGAGAAGGGAAGAAACAGGAGGAAGTAGGAAAAGGGGGATTTTTGTTATAAAAATTAAAAATGGTTGACTTTTCTTCATTACCTTCATGCGTCCTCTTTACTCCTCTTCTCGTGGTTTCCTGGGCAGAAAGAAAGCCACTAAATTAGAGGTCAAATTATTACGACAATAATAATAATAATTAATAATAACGAGTAAGTAAAGCTTATTTATATAACATGTTACAAAAATCAAAGTGATTTAAAATATAAAGTATTAATATTGACCTCAAATTAAAATTATGCAAAATTTAATTTATGTATCGTTATCATCATCATCATCATCATCATCAGTATTATTATTGTTATACACTACCAGTCAAAAGTTTGGACACACCTTCTCATTGTACAGCTTTTTTTTTTACTACTTCCTACATTGTAGATACAGACTAAAGACATTAAAATATATATAGCAAGATATCTGGAATTATTTAGCAAAGAAAAATGGATAAATAATAAGTTTTATATTTTAGATTCCTTTGATTTGTTGTCAGCGCTGCAAACCCTTGGCCTTCTCTCAATGAGCTTCCTGATGTAGTCACCTAAAATGGTTTTCACTTCACAGGTGTGTCAGGGTTCATTTGTGGAATTTCTTGCCTTCTTAATGGGGTTGTGCAGAAGTCAGGTTGGTACACAGCTGACTATTTCATAACTGTTAATATGTATATTAGGGCAAGAACCAATAGGCTAAGAAACGAGAAATGAGAGTTTGGGACCTGAAGCGGAGTTTGCACCCAGATTACTACGGTAGACGTACTGCTCCGACAATCCATCAAGTGGTGCAGCTTACCAAAGTTATACTGAAACATTTTTTGACCAATTTTTGAGCGCTGTGTACCACATAAAATCTGTTCGAGGTCAATTAAGCATAACCGGGAATTCATAAATAGGCATACTGTCGATGTTTGAGAAAATTATAGGATTTTAAGTGCGCCTTATAGTGCCGAAAATACCGTATATATTAAACACCTCTCAAAGGTCAGAAAGATAAAACCCCAACTATCTGACTGAAGAGCTCTCTTTAGAAAAAAAAGACCTCCAACAGATTCAGGATAAGGGAGGAGGCGGGTATCTGCTATCACCAGTTGGGAGGGAAAGAGATATATGCTGACAAAGATGCCAACATGCAGTCTACTTGAATTACATGCTCTGCGTCTCTATCAGTGTCTCTCGTCTTGTCACGAAAGATACCGTCTACTTTCACTCTTTGACCCTTTGGATTCTCAAACTGCATCAACTCCTCAACTCAGAGACCAAAAACAAAGATGGACAAATGAACTCAAGACAGAAAACAGACAAAGATTCAGCTGGTAGGTGATTTATTATCTTATGGAACCAGCATTACTTTTGTGTGCTTCTGTAGTTCTCATAACTGGCATATACAATCACTGGCTACTTCATTAGACAACTGAGTAATCAGCCAAACCCATAGCAGCAACTTATTCCATGACATGGTCAAGACAAACTGCTGATGTTCAAACTTGGCAAAAGGGATGCCAATAACCACTTCTTCCAACAAAAGGTATGCAGAAGAGCATCTCTAAATGCACAACAAGTTAAACCTTATAGCAGATGGGTTATAACATCAAAAGACCACAGGGGCTGCCACTCATATCAGCTAAGAACAGGAAAGTGAGGTTAAACCAATACTGGAAAATACAAAAGTGGGAAAAATGTTGTTTGCTCTGTATCGTGGCTTCTGCTCCAACATTCAGACAGCAGGTTCAAAATTTGACGTAAACAACGTGAAAACATGAACCCATGGATCCTACCTTCTATCAATAGTTTGGGCTGGTGGTGACGTACTAGTGTGGGACACACACTGGGCCACTTAGCACCCAGTGAGCATTGTTTAAATGACACAGCCTCTCTTACTATTCTTTCTTTGTTCATCCCTTTATAACCCCAGTATAACAATCTTCCGATGGCGGCTTCACCAAGATAACTCACCATGTCACCAACCTCAAACTAGTTTCTTAAACATCAAATCTCAATCCAGTAGAGCACCTTTGGGATGTGGTGGAACTGGAGATAGACGTGCAACTGACTAATCTGCAGCAACTGTGTGACTCATCATGTCAATATGGACCAAAATCTCGGAGCAATCTTTCCAGCACCTTGTCATGAAGAATGAAGCCAAAGCGAGACCAATCCAGTACTAACAAGGTTTACCTAGTAAAGGGTCATATGAGTGTACGTGCAGTTATGTAATATTGCTTATTTTTAAAGGCTCCTACCTCATACTCCAATGGGCTGTTAGGAGTTGGAGGACGCCGCTCCTCATTTAAATCTGCCATGGCAGCCATCAAAGCTTATGTAGATTATGTAAAATAACAAGTGACAGAAGGGATGGGAAATAGCAGGAAAAGGGATGTAGTTTATTCATATGCTGATTCATATTTCATTTCAAGGTATTATAACAGCTTATTGTATCTGCAGAGAAAGAACGTTAGCACAAGCAAAATAAGATACGCATTTTAGATTTGAGGTACACAAATATTTACATGTATGAAACCAAAATACTCTTGTTTTACAAAGTAAAGACATTTTATAAATGGGACATGATAATCTAAGAACTTGTTAGTAAAAATCATCTTAAAGGATCTGCATCATCGCCATGATAACAAAGACGCTAGCTGCCCAACTTGTGCCCAACTTATTAATCTATTTAAATATTTCCCTGAGACAGACTTGACTGGTTATTCTATCATTGGTGAAATAGAAGTATATCCCTTTCTTCTTTTGGGGTTCAAAATAAAAGCTTATAACTGGTAGCATTACCAGAATACATACAGAAATGAGTAAATCTCAATTTTCTCATGTGCACATATACTACACAGGTCATGCCCATCCATACAAATGCAAAACTATACACCTTAACACATAAAAACTCCTGCATGTGAATAAACTTACCTTTACTGTCAGCACGCATCTTCTTAAGTGTCTGTCTTGTGATTTCCTGGATAGAAAGAACCAATAAGCTTTGAATATGAACCCCAATGCAGATGTTTCACTGTGAAATTTTACCCTGAGACCTTTCAAGAAGCTGCTGACCCCAACAAAATTTTAAATCAATAAGTGATTTTAAACTATTTTTAAAAAACTGACTAAATAAACAATGGCATATTTACCATCATCTGAAAGAGCCCTCCGTTCTTGGTTGCATCTATTGAGAAATAAAATGGCATTGAATAAATATTAATTTCAGCAAGAAATACTCAGTGATATTAATGTGCTTGGTAGGTTCTTACTCTGTGAAACAGCTTCCATGTCTCTTTCTTCTGAATTTGTTCTGCGGATTAAATGAAATTGTAACAAAACTGATAAAATAAATCACAACCATAAAGTCACATCAGGGTCTTCATTTTTAAAGATTAATATATTAGAGCTGGTTCTACATACCTGACCGGAGTGGGCGCTGCATTCTGAAAGTTAAAATGGTAAAACTGATCATGTTGCGTGAGGATTTTTAAATTACTGCATGTACACAATGAATAGTGTTTCAATATTAAATTCCATAAAATTACTACTTGGGCATTTATCATTACACTATAAGCAATAAAGTGATTAATTGTACTGTGCATTTTGTCTTTGTTACCTTTTTTTGCAGCTTTGTCACATAGTCAATAGCAGCTTCTGCTCTTTTAGACAATATTTTAACTCGTGCCTGTGGGGGAAAAAAAAAAAGTGTGTTAGGGTTTGTTTGGATTTTTTTGTTTGTTTCTTCTTTTTTTATTTAAACACTACTTCGTCTTAGGCCCCAGTCACACAGGCCTAGAGACTGGCTGGAAACCACTGATTGCTATGAAATTAGAAAGAAAATAAAAGGTGGAATCCCCAGCCTCAGTCATGCAGACCAGTTAGTAAAATTGGCATCACATTGTTGGAGGTTACTTGCTGTTGCTAGGTGAAACTAATTGCAAAGAGGTATATGGTTCGGCACCAAAAACCTCCGTGATTGCTTCGATGGCTTAGTTTGGATGCAAGACACTGACTTATTTACAGCGCCAATGTTGAAACTTGTTCGATTTGGGTAAGAGAAGAAAGCAGACTGAGTCCAGGTAGGTGGCAAAAAATAGTGATCTTTATTTACACACTTGCGCAGAGTGTGGGAAGAAACTTGCAACAACAATCTTCCTCGAGCAGACCGCTCCCCATCCTTATATTACCCTGATGACGTCACACAGTTAGATCTTACTGGAAATGATAACAGTTCCCCACACTCAAAAAGTGTTCCTTATATAGACATCAGATGCTACTTTAGAGACAAACAAGTGTGTGATATGTTGTGCAGTTTTGTGAGACTGTGTGTCCAACAGAGAGCCTGTCCTGAGACGACCTCCCGTTCTAAATAAGTGTGTGAAAGAATGATACAGAACAACAATAGACTGATTAAAGTGATGATAATATGCATTACATATGCATACATTAATATTTGCTCAGATTAACATAGATATAATTCAGAGATTATTCTGTCAACAGATTCCACAATGATGAATGATTGATCAATGATAGTTCTGATCATAAACTGTCACCATAAGAATACAAAATAAAATATCTCTTGTCCACACCAACTACTCGCTAAGCAGTACCGAAACTGTAAGGAGTACTACAGCAACAGGAAATTAAGACAGCTCATCTTCAAAAGTTAGACTTTTTGAAAAGCATTGGTTTCAGAGATATTCAAAAATACAACTTTTACTTTAATGGCAGTGTTCACGCTTCTTCAAGTTTCACTCCTGCTCATTTTTTAGTTAGCAAGTGTTAGGAGACAGGCCGTCGTCTCACATTCAAACTACAGGCAACCATGGCAATCTGGTAGAGACCAGAGAAGGTTCTGTGGCACAGCACACTCTTTACAACCATTTTTACCAATTAACAGCAAGCAACCTGCCACAAATACTTGCTCAGTGATCGGGGAATAAACAATATTTTCCCCAGGTAACTGGAGTTGCAGACTCTCTAGACCTGCAAAAAAAAGGTGCGCACACAAATTCAGCTCAATTCCCTCTAATCAAGAAATAAACTAAGAAACAATATAAGAAAGCAGAGCTTAAGTATAGATGCCCAAAAGTTTTACCGCTTGCTCTAAAATTTAGGAACAAATGCAAAAAAAAAAAAAAAAAAAAAAAAAGAGAACATGACAGACCTAGAGACTGATTTTAAGATAGCTTGGTGACATTAAAACAGGGAAGCATGGAGAGAGACAAGAAGGAAGACTGGGAAAAAAGAAAACAACAATGGGCGGCGATGAATATGTCCACACATGAGATGGCATTAATTAAAAACTGGACAGATATGTAAACATATGCAGTACAGACCTCAAGTTTTTCAATGGACCTTTCAAAGTTCACTCCATGTTCAAGCTTTTGAATACTTTCTATTAATCCCTTGAGTTTAGTTTCAGTTGCACTGGGAACCTCCTGCTCCATCAGCTTTTGCACCTGTACGCAAAAACACATTTAAACTGCTGTGATCATTTTTCAAGTGAAAAAAATATATATTTTGTAGCCGTCTTGCACACACAGCATATTTATGATCTACAGATTTTCAAGGCTCCTTCAGGAAGGGGCTGTGAAGGTAATCTAAAAGCCATCACCTGAATGTCTTGGGGTAATTTACAAAAAGTCTTGTTTACATCATTGTTCAGGAGTAGAACATTTTCCCCTTAAGCGTTCCCATAATAGGGTACCCAAATTTTTAGACATACCATAATTAACAGGAATCCACACAGGATCAATTAAAAATGATTGTTTGTTAATGAACAAAAAATAAGTGTTTTGACTGTTTGTTTTTTATTTTTTTAAATTGTGTGCACACAACTGTATACAGATGTTTATCTAACAGAAACAAAGGGCAGAACTGCATGCAGTAGACTCAGATGTTAGTGCTATGCAGCAGATAAAATGGCATGTACAACCATGCACAAAAAAGCAACAGTCTGTTAGAGTGATTTTGTTAAAAGTTGTCATTGTTGTGCTTTAAATTTGTAAACCTTGTCTTGAACTGCATGATTAGATATTTTTCTGTTAAGCCTTAAATGTAGGAATTTGGGGCAAGCTTTTTAGCTAGTTTCCAACTGCAGGCACACTTGCATATAAGGTTCTGGTTTCCTTATCTGGTAAGGAATGTTCACTTCCTGCCCTTTGTGGGCTCACCTATGCTTGTATATGGTGGACCATTAAAGGGGTTAAGTCAGATATGGGTTGATGGGAGATGACCCTTTTATGACTTGAGATGTTGTTAAACGGTTGTAACCAGGAAGTCACATATACAAACACACATACACACGCACTCACATGCTCGCACATGCATGCACACACACACAGTGCCTTAGCTTTTATGACACACCATATGGGTTTTACAATGGGGTGTTTGTGCTTTCACTGAAAAAGAAAAAAGGCTGTGATAAGTCTCTGAGATAGCAAGGCCTGCGAGTGCAGAACTAACACAGTCACACAAACTCCAACATTGTTTCTTACCTCTGACTGGGAGAAGTCCATCTTCATGTTATCGGCTCCAGCAGAAGCTAGAGTCAGGGGTCGCCGCTTCATTCTTCATCCAGACGCACAAACAGAACATTAGTTAGTGATGTGTGTAACTCTGCATCAAGTAGCAAGAGTGTAACTCATAGGTTGTGCCTTGCAGAGAAAGATTGAAAGGTACTTGCATTAAAACAGTTTAAAATGTTGCCCATACCTTGCAACATTTAACATATTACATGTATATTACCCATTAGCCGTTTCCAATCATGATTATCATACAATGAAAACAAGGTAAGACATTAAGTTCAAGAATGAAAAGTATCTGAATATTGCCCTCTGCTCCTAAAATCCCTTTACTGCCTGAAGAAAAGGTTCATAGCGGAGGTGTCAAACATACAGCCTGTGGGCCAAAAGCAGCCCACCAAATCACTGGATAGCTTTGGAAAATGTTTACATTTCAAAGAAGGAGAGGTGTTTAACTGTATTTTGATCAATTTTAAAGTTTTCTTACTCCTTTGTAAGTATTAGCCTCTTATTTCTTTATTTTTTACAGTGTAAGCTTAAAGAGCCCTGATGCAGGTTTCTTCTGTTCATTAGTGCTGCAACGATTCGTTGACATAATCAATGATGTTGACTATAAAACGTTTTTTGACATATAATTTTATTGTCAGCACGTCTTAATACTAATACATCGTAAGAGAGTTTTTGTAAGTGCAGTATACTACAGGAAGCTATTGGGACAGTATCATCGACGTCCTCTGCCATGACTACACTTAATGCTAACGAAAAAGAACGCTGCACAAACGGCGAAATGGCAGAAAATGGAAACTAAGAATTGTTAAAAATCTGAAAGCATTTCACAGAAAACAAAAGCAAAGAAAAAACAAAGTTAAATGCAGACTGCTTTCCATCTTTGACAGCAACACTGCAGTGCACGAGCATTTGATATGCCGGCACCCTGGAGCTGTGACATCAACTCTGATTGGGTCAGTTTTCAGGGGTTACGGTTTTTTATCTAATGAGTGAAATGAGACAGTAAAACATTAAACAGGAGTAGCTACACTGTCTCCTAGGTCGTTTTCTCACATTAATATTATCGTCTATTGTGAATAGTAAACCTCTTCCACCTAATGTTAGGTTGTTAATCTGTGAGTTGGGCCATATCAGTAATTAATCATAAATGTAATCAGTTAAACAGTGTAATTGGCATTGAACACTACACTATCTGAGAAACTATCATAGACAACCAAATTTGTAAGTAGTAGCAGTCTTTTCTTATTCTGTTTTACTAGTATTAAGCACAGGCGTATAGATGAGTTTGTCCTGTACAGAGGCTCTTGCACCTGTCAAATGGCTGAAGACTAGGGATGGGTACCGGTATCGGTTCTGATATAAACGGTAGTGACCAGACCGAAAAACAGCGCACATTTCGGTGCTTTATTTCGGTGCTTTTTTTTCCCTGAGATGTCACACACTTTGAATTCTAGCCAATCATTTTACCTTTGCAAGCGTAGTAGGCGGGCCCAGGTACGTACGTTCTTTTAGAGCAGAGCTACAGATTAAAAATGCCCAAAGCGAAGCGGTCAGAAGTCTGGCTGTACTTCACAGCAAAAGATGCAAACTCAGCAGCCTCCAACAAGTGATTTAAGGTGACACTGTGCAAAGGAGGTAACTCCTCGAATCTGATGAAACACCCGGCGACGCATAGCGGGAGGTTTTTTAAGCCGAGAAATGC
This sequence comes from Haplochromis burtoni, assembly GCF_018398535.1. Classification (NCBI taxonomy): domain Eukaryota; kingdom Metazoa; phylum Chordata; class Actinopteri; order Cichliformes; family Cichlidae; genus Haplochromis; species Haplochromis burtoni. The sequence continues at coordinate 71,419 of NW_024582740.1, forward strand.
AGCATATTTTGCTGCAAGAGCTCACACCGAGCACATCTACTGCAGGTGTGGTGCCTGTTATCGGTCCCAGAGTTAGCAACATGAACCCAAAGAGGAGAGTCCTGGCCCCTAGCTCTGCCAGTGTAGCAGAAATGATGACAGATGATGATGGCAGCAGCAGCTGTTCTTCTCTGAGTGAGTCGCTTAATGTTGTTCGTGTGTAATTTACGTTGAGTACACTAACCACGTTATTACATTAATGCATGTAAGGTGAACTAGCAAACACCGTCGTAGTTACATGCGGCTGTCTTCTTGTTTGATGGCAGATACTCCCTTCACCCTGGCCACAAAGGCCAAAATGACCAAAGAAAAAGAGGGAAACAGCTAAACATGAGAGGTTTTTGGACAAAGTTTGTGGGGGGGGTTTTTTCCATTGTTTAAGCACTCTGCTTCCAGCCAAGAGTGATACCATATATGCCCCATAGCTGCAGAAAAGGCTAACATTGTTATCTTTTTGCAATAAAACAGCTAAACATGAGAGGTTTTTGGACAAAGTGTGTGTTCTCCATTCTTTAAGCACCGGTTCGGGCACCGTTTAAGCACCGGCACCGTTTCAAAAGTACCGGTTTGGTACTGGTATCGGATAAAACCTAAACGATACCCATCCCTACTGAAGACATGACAGAGAGCATCATCTCAAAGATTAGAGCAAGCGTCACTCCAGAGCACTTTTTTTTTAAAATTAAATACTAGTAGCACTTTAATATGTATTACCTGACATTTGATATTGAGTAATCCTTTAATATTTTTTGGGAACGCAGGCATCTGTTTAAAG